>NC_083444.1:29575322-29817822 GCF_020745735.1 Hemiscyllium ocellatum
CTGAGAGAGTGCGAGAGGGGAGGGGTGGGTGAGAGTGGGCGAGAGGGGAGGGAAGGGCGAGAGGGGGACGGGAGGGCGAGAGCGGAATGGGAGGGAGGGAAGGGAGGAAGGAGCGAGCAAGGGAGGGAAGTGCGAGAGAGGGAAGGGGTGGGAGGGTCGGCGAGACAGGGAGGGCAGGGCGAAAGAGGGAGGGGAAGGTGGCAAAGGCAAGAGAGGGAGGGTTGTGCCGTGGGCGAGAGAGGGGATGTCAGTGCCGAGGGCGAGAGAGAGGGGAGGGAGGGAGCGAGAGAGAGGGAGCGGAGGGCAAGAGAGTGGAGGGGAGGGCGACGAGGGTGAGAGAGGGGAGGGGAAGGTTAAAGAGTGGAGGGGAGGGCGAGAGAGGGGTCGCGAGGGTGAGAGAGAAGAGGGGAGGGAAGGAAGGGGGAGAGAGAGGAGGGGAAGGCGAGAGAGGGGAGGGGAGGGCCGAGGGCAAGGAGGGAAGGGAGGGAGGGAAGGGTGAGAGGGGGAGGGGAGGGTGAGAGAGGGGAGGGGAGGGCAAGAAAGTGAGGGGAGGGTAGCGCGAGAGAGGGAGGGGAGGGAGCGAAGTGCGTGAGAGGGAGGGGAGGGCGAGAGAGGGAGGGGAAGGCCGAGGGCGAGAGAGGGGATGGGAGGGAGTAAAGGGAGAGAGAGTGGAGGGGAGGGCGATAGAGGGAGAGAGATGGGAGGGGAGGACGAGAGAGGGGAAGGGAGGGTCGAGGGCGAGAGAGAAATGGGAGGGAGGGAAGAGCGAGAGAGAGGAGGGGAGGACCGAGGGTGAGAGAGGCGAGAGTGGGAGGGAAGGATGTGAGAAGGGAAGGGAGGGAGGGAAGGGCGATAGAGGGGAGGGGAGTGCGAGAGAGGGAACGGTGAGAGAGGGGAGGCGAGGTAGAGAGAAGGGGATGGGAGGGGAAGGCCGAGGGCGAGAGAGGGAGGGGAGGAAGGGAAGGGTGAGCGAGTAAGGGGAGGGTGAGAGAGGGGATGGGAGGGCGAGAGAGGGGAGGAGAGGGCTGAGGGTGAGAGAGGGAGGGGAGGAAGGGAAGGGTGAGGGAGTAAGGGGAGTGTGAGAGAGGGGAGTGGAGGGCGAGGGAGGGGAGGGGAGGCGAGGGCGAGGAGGGCGAGAGAGGGGAGGGGAGGGTGAGAGAGGAAGGGGAGGGGAGGGAAGTGCGAGAGAGGGAGGGGAGGGCGAGAGAGGAAGGGGAGGGAGGGAAGTGCAAGAGAGGGAGTGGAGGGCGAGAGAGGGAGGGGATAATGAGAGAGGGGAGCGGAGGGCGATAGAGGGGAGGGGTGGTCGAGGAGGGCGAGAGAGGGAGGGGATAATGAGAGAAGGGAGCGGAGGGCGATAGAGGGGGGTGGTCGAGGAGGGTGAGAGAGGGGAGGGGAGGGTGAGAGAGGGGAGAGGAGGGTGAGAGAGAGAGGGGATTGCCTAGGGCGATAGAGGGGAAGGGTGGGCTGAGGGCGAGAGAGAGAGAGGGTCGGGAGGGAAGGGAGGGAAGGGTGAGAGAGGAGGGCAGGGCTGAGGGCGAGGGAGGGGAGGGGAGGGCGAGAGGGGAGGGGATGGACGAGGGCGAGAGAGGGGAGGGGAGGGAGGGAACGATGAGAGAGGGGAAGGGAGGGAGGGAAGGGTGATAGAGGGGAGGGGAGTGCGAGAGTGGGGAGAGCGAGAGAGTGGATGCGAGGTAGAGAGAAGGGGAGGGGAGGGCCGAGGGCGAGAGAGGGAGGGACGTGCGAGGGAGGAAGGGGAGGATGAGAGAGGGCGAAAGAGAGGAGGGGCGGGAGAGAGAGTGTGTGGAGGGAGGGAATGTCAAGAGAGGGAGGGGAGGGCGAGAGAGAGGAAGGGGGAGAGCGACAGAGGGAGAGAGATGGGAGGGGAGGGCGAGGGAGGGGAGGGGAGGGCGAGAGGGGGGGGATGGACGAGGGCGAGAGAGGGGAGGGGAGGGAGGGAACGATGAGAGAGGGGAAGGGTGGGAGGGAAGGGTGATAGAGGGGAGGGAAGTGCGAGAGTGGGGAGAGCGAGAGAGTGGATGCGAGGTAGAGAGAAGGGGAGCAGAGGGCCGAGGGCGAGAGAGGGAGGGGAGGGAGGGACATGCGAAGGCGGAAGGGGAGGATGAGAGAGGGTGAGAGAGAGGAGGGGTGGGCGAGAGAGTGAGGGGAGGGAGGGAAGGGCTTGAGAGGGAGGGGTGGGCGAGAGAGGGGAAGGGAGGGCGAGAGAGGGGGGGGGGATGGCGAGAGAGGGGAGGTGAGGGCTGAGGGCGAGAGAGGGGTCGGGGAAGGGGAGAGAGGTGAGGGGAGGGCGAGAGAGGGGAGGGGAGGGAGACAGAGGGCGAGAGAGGGGAGGAGAGGGCGACAGAGGGTGAGAGAGGGGAGGGGAGGGCCGAGGGTGAGAGAGGGGAGGGGAGGGAGGGAAGGATGAGAGAGGGGAAGGGAGGGAGAAAGGGCGATTCAGAGGAGGGGTGGGCGAGAGAGGGGAGGGCGAGAGAGGGGAGGCGAGTTAGAGAGAAGAGGAGGGGACAGCCGAGTGCGATAGAGAGATTGGAGGGAGGGAAATGTGAGGGAGGAAAGAGGGTGCGAGAGAGGGCGAGAGAGAGGAGGGGAGGGCGACAGAGTGCGAGAGAGGGGAGGCGAGGTAGAGAGAAGGGGACAGGAGAGGAAGGCCGAGCGCGAGAGAGGGAGGAGAGGAAGGGAAGGGTGAGAGAGGGGAAGGGAGGGCGAGAGAGGGGAGGGGATGGCGAGGGAGGGCCGTGAGGGACGAGGGCGAGAGAGGGGAGGGGGTAGAGAGGGGACGGGAGGGCGAGAGAGGGGAGAGGAGGGCCGAGGGTGTGAGAGGGGATGGGAGGGAGAGAAGGGCGACAGTGGGAGAGGAGGGTGAGAGAGGGGAGCGGAGGGCAAGAGAGGAGAGGCGAGGGCGAGGAGGGCGAGAAAGGGGTGGGGAGGGTGAGAGAGTGGTCGAAGGAAGGAATGTGCGAGGGAGGAAGGGGATGGTGAGAGAGGGCGAGAGGGCAGGGGAGGGAGGGAAGTGCGAGAAAGGGAGGGGATGGCGAGAGAGGGAGGGAAGGGAGGAAAGGGAGGGAAGGGCGACAGAGGGAGGGCAGGTGCGAGGGTGAGGGAGTGGAGGGGAGGGCGAGATAGGGGAATGGAGGACGGAGGGCGAGAGAGGAATGGGTGGGAGGGAAGAGCGAGAGGGGGAGGGGACGGCCAATGGCGAGAGAGGAGAGGGGAGGGAGGGAAGGATGAGAGAGGGGAAGGGAGGGAGGGAAGTGCGATAGAGGGGAGGGGAGTGCGAGAGAGGGGAGGGCGAGAGAGTGGAGGCGAGGTAGAGAGAAAGGGAGGGGAGGGCCGAGTGCGAGAGAGGGAGGGAGGGACGTACGAGGGAGGAAGGGGAGGATGAGAGAGGGCGAAAGAGAGGAGGGACGGGAGAGAGAGTGTGGGGAGGGAGGGAATGGCAAGAGAGGGAGGGGAGTGCGAGAGAGAGGAAGGGTTTCACAACATCCTTGCATAGGAAGGTGACCAGAATTACACGCCATATTCCAACAATGGCCTAACCCATGTAGCATCCAGCTGCAACATGACGTCTCAATGCCTGTACTCAAAACACTAACCAATAAAGGAAAGCATACCAAACGCTGCCTTCATTATCTTATCCACCTGCCACTCTACTTTCACGGAGCCATGAACCGGCACTTCAAAGTCTTTTTGTTCAGCAATTCTCCCTCGGACCTGACCATTAAGTGTATAAGTCCTGCTCAAATTTGCTTTCCCAAAATGCAGGCCCTCGTGTTTATCTAAGTCGAATAGAATTGAAGGTTTTAGGGTGTTTTTGAAACATGCGAGTCACACATACATGGAAGTGAGTTACACGTTGGAATCTAATCGAGAGGGTTCTGGGTGATTCATATAATCCCGGCAGTGTGGAAACAAGCCCTTCAGCCCAACAAGACCACACTGACCCTCAGAAGAATAACCCATCCAAAGCCATTTCCCCACATTTACCCCTGACTAATGCATCTCACCTACACATCCCTGAATAGCATGGGCAATTTTAACAGGATTTGGATTGAATGGTTAATATACAGAATAACAGATACCCAGGAGTGTGATACAGACTGGAATCTAATCAAAGGATTGAAGTGGCTAATGTGCAGATCCCCTTAAAATTGGAAGTCAATTACAGATTGGAATTTTATCACGAGGTTTTGGGATGATTATGTGTAGAATAACCGATACCCCCGAGTGAGTCACAGAATCATAGAGATGTAAGCATGGAAACAGACCTTTTGGTCCAACCTGCCCATGCCGACCAGATATCCCAACCCAATCTAGTCCCACCTGCCAGCACCCGAATCATATCCTTCCAAATCCTTCCTATTCATATACACTTCCAAATGCCTCTTAAATGTTGCAATTGTACAAGCCTCCACCACTTCCTCTGGCAGCTCATTCCATACACGTACCACCCTCTGCATGAAAAAGTTGTCCCTTCAGTCTCTTTCATATCTCTCTCCTCTCAAACTAAACCTATGCCCTCTAGTTCTGGACTCCCTGACCCCAGGGAAAAGACTTTGTCTATTTATCCTATCCTATCCATGCCCCTCATAATTTTGTAAACGTCTGTAAGGTCACCTCTCAGCCTCCGAATCTCCAGGGAAAACAGCTCCAGCCTGTTCGGCCTCTCCCTGTAGCTCAAACCCTCCAACTCTGGCAACATCCTTGTAAATCTTTTCTGAACACTTGCAAGTTTCACAACATCTTTCCGAGAGGAAGGAGACCAGAATTGCACGCAATATTCCAAGAGTGACCTAACTAATATCCTGTACAGCTGCAACATGACCTCCCAACTCCTGTACTCTGTACTCTGACCAATAAAGGAAAGCATATAAAACGCCCTCTTCACTATCCTGTCTACCTGGCGACTCCACTTTCAAGGAGCTATGAACTTGCACTCCAAGGTCTCTTTGTTCAGCAACACACCCTAGGATCTTACCGTTAAATGTAGAAGTCCTGCTAAGATTTGCTTTCCAAAAGTGCAGCACCTCGCACTTACCTGAATTAAACTCCATCTGCCACTTCTCAGCCGATTGGCCCATCTGGTCCAGATCCTGTTGTAATCTGAGGTAACCCTTTTCGCTGTCCACTACACCTGCAATTTTGGTGTCATCTGCAAACTTACTAACTGTACCTCGTATACTCGCATCCAAATCATTGATGGAAATGACAAAAAGTAGAGGGCCCAGCACCGATCCTTGTGGCATTCCACTGGTCACAGGCCTCCAGTCTGAAAAATAGCCCTCCGCCACCACCCTCTGAATCTACATTTGAGCCAGTTCTGTATCCAAATGGCTAGTTCTCCCTGTATTCCATGAGATCTAACCTTGCTAATCAGTCTCCCATGGGGAACCTTGCCGAACGCCTTACTGAAGTCCATATAGATCACATCTACTG
Source organism: Hemiscyllium ocellatum (assembly GCF_020745735.1). Classification (NCBI taxonomy): domain Eukaryota; kingdom Metazoa; phylum Chordata; class Chondrichthyes; order Orectolobiformes; family Hemiscylliidae; genus Hemiscyllium; species Hemiscyllium ocellatum. Next base: position 29,580,777 of record NC_083444.1, read on the forward strand.
CTCTGCCCTCATCAATCCTCTTTGTTAATTCTTCAAAAAACTCAATCAAGTTTGTGAGACATGATTTCCCACGTACAAAGCCATGTTGACTATCCCTAATCAGTCCTTGCCTTTCCAAATTCATGTACATCCTGTCCCTCAGGATTCCCTCCAACAACTTGCTACCTCCGAGGTCAGACTCTCCGGTTTATAGTTCACTGGCTTGTCTTTACCACCCTTCTTAAACAGTGGCACCACGTTTGCCAAACTCCAGTCTTCCAGCATTTCACCTGTGACTATCGATGATACAAATAAATCAGCAAGAGGCCCAGCAATCACTTCTCTAGCTTCCCACAGAGTTCTCGGGTACACCTGATCAAGTCCTGGGGATTTATCAACCATTAACAGTTTCAAGACATCCAGCACTTCCGCCTCTGCAACCTGGGCATTTTACAACATGTCACCATCTATTTCCCTACAGTCTATAGCTTCCATATCCTTTTCCAGAGTAAATACTGGTGCAAAATATTTAATTAGTATCTCCCCTATTTTCTGTGGTTCCGCACAAAGGCCGCCTTGCTGATCTTTGAGGGGCCCCATTCTCTCCCTAGTTACCCTTTGTCCTTAATACATTTGTAAAACCCCTTTGGATTCTCCTTAATTCTACTTGTCAGAGCTATCTCATGTCCCCGTTTTGCTTTCCTGATTTCCCTCTTAAGTATACTCCTACTTCCTTTCTACTCTTCTAAGCATTCACTCGATCTAAAATATCTATACCTGACACATGCTTCCTTCTTTTTCCTAACCAAACCCACAATTTCTTTCATCATCCAGCATTCCCTATACTTACCAGCCTTTCCTTTCACCCTGACAGGAATATACTTTCTCTGGATTCTTGTTATCATTTCTGAAGGCTTGCAATTTTCCAGCTGTCCCTTTACCCGTGAACGTCTGTCTCCAATCAGCTTTCGAAAGTTCTTGCGTTATACCGTCAAAATTGGTCTTTCTCCAATTTAGAACTTCATCATTTAGATCTGGTCTATCCTTTTCCATCACTGATTTTTAAACTAACAGAATTATGGTCGCTGGCCCCAAAGTGCTCCCCCACTGACACCTCAGTCACCTGCCCTGCCTTATTTCCCAAGAGTAAGTCAAGTTTTGCACCTTCTCTAGTAAGTACATACATATACTGAATCAGAAAATTGTCTTGTACACACAGAAGAAACTCATCTCCATCTAAACCTTTAACACTATGGCAATCCCAGACGCTGTCTGGAAAGTTAATATCACCTAACATAACTACCCTATTATTCTTACAGATAGCTGAGACCTCCTTACAAGTTTGTTTCTCAATTTCCCTCTGACAATTGGGGGTCTATAACACAATCCCAATCAGGTGATCACCCCTTTCATATTTCTCAGTTCTACACAAATATCTTCCCTGGATGTATTTCCGGGAATATCCTCCCTCAGAACAGCTGTAATGCTATCCTTTATCAAAAATGCCACTCCCCATTCTTTCTTTCCACCTATTCTATCCTTCCTGTAGCATTTGTATCCTGGCACATTAAGCTGCCAGTCCTGCCCATCCCTGAGCCATGTTTATGTAATTGCTATGAGATCCCAGTCCCATGTTCCTAACCATGCCCTGAGTTCATCTGCTTTCCCTGTTAGGCCCTTTGCATTGAAATAAATGCAGTTTAATTTATTAGTCCTACCTTGCCCCTGCCTGCCATCACTGTTTGACTCACTTGTGTTCTCACCTGTACCCGTCTCAGATCGAGCTCCCAAAATCCTCCTTGTGATTGTGACCACGTCCCATCCCTGCATTCCTCCAAATCTGTGTAAAGTCCTCCCATTCCTAAAACCTTCCCTGTATCTGTCACCTGCTCCAGCTTCCACAACCCTCCCTATCTCTGTAAGACACACCCCCATCCCAGTTACTGCAGCCCTCTGTATCACTAAATGCCAGTAGTGACGATAATATCAGGGTAAGGTGTGAAAGCAGGAATATTGTACTGGCTTAGATGATCAGTATTGATCCTATTGAATGGTGGGACTGACTGTGTGGTCAAATGGCCGATACCTGCTCTTCTTTCCTGTGCTTCTCTATAGACTTACTATCTCCATAACCTCCTTCACTCCCCACAGTTATCCCAATTTTGTAAGCCCCTTCAGTCCCCACAGCCCTCTCTATCTCCAAAAACTCCTTCAGTCCCCATGACTCTTCCTATCCAGGTAACCTGAATCATTCCCCACCAATCTCCCGAACTACATAACCTCCAAAAGTTCCCACAACCCTCCCTATCTCCATAAACTCATCCAGACCCAACGACCCTCCCATTCAGAGTAAGCTTCTTCAATCTTAGTGGGCGGCACGGTGGCACAGTGGTTAGCACTGCTGCCTCACAGTGTCAGAGCCCTGGGTTCATTTCCCGCCTCAGGCGACTGCAGGTGTGAAATTTGCACATTCTCCCCGTGTCTGCGTGGGTTCCCTCCGGGTGCTCCGGTTTCCTCCCACAGTCCAAAAATGTGCAGGTCAGGTGAATTGGCCATGCTAAATTGCCCATACTGTTATGTGCAGGGATAAACTAGGTTAATGGGTCTGGTTGAATCCGCTTCGGCGGACTGGTGTGGACTTGTTGGGCCGAAGGGCCTGTTTCCACATTGTAAGTAATCTAATCCACCAGATCTGAGCAAACTCCTTCATCCCCAATAGTCCTCTATATCTTTTTGGTCTCTTTCAGGCCCCACAGCACTCGCTATCTCGATAATGTTCTTCAGTCACCACTGCATTCTCTGTCCATAATCTCATGCAGTCCCCACTTCACTTCCTATCTCCATAATCTTCTTTATTCACCACTGCACTCTCTGTGTCCATAATCTCATACAGTCCTGCATCACTCCCTCTCTTGGTAATGTCCTTCAGTCACCATTGCACTCTCTTTCTCTAATCTCCCTACAGCACTCCCTATCTCCATAATGTTCTTCAGTCACCACTGCACTCTCTGTGTCCATAATCTCATGCAGTCCCCACATCACTCCCTATCTCCATAATGTCCTTCAGTCACCACTGCACTCTCTATGGCCATAATCTCATACAGTCCCCACATCACTCCCTATCTACATAATGTCCTTCAGCCATCACTGCACTCTGTGTCCATAATCTCATACAGTTCCCGCATCACTCCCTATCTCCATAATGTTCTTCAGTCCCCGCTGCACTCTCTGTCTATAATCTCATACAATCCCCATATCACTCCTTATCTCCATCATGTCCTTCAGTCACGACTGCGCTGTCTATGTCCACAATCTCATACAGACCTCATATCACTCCCTACCTCCATAATGTCCTTCAGTCAACACTGCACTCTCTATGTCCATAATCTCATACAGTCCCCACAGAACTCCCTATCTCCGTAATGTCCTTCTGTCACCACTGCACTCTCTGTCCATAGTCACGTACTGTCCCCACAGCACTCCCAATGTCCATAATGTTCTTCAGTCACCGGTGCACTCTGTCTATCATCTCATACAGTCCCCACAGTACTCTCTACTTCCGTAATGCCCTTCTGTCATCACTGCTCTCTCTGTCTATACTCACATACTGTCCCCACAGCACTCACAATGTCCATAATGTTCTTCAGTCACCAGTGCACTCTATCATCTCATACAGTCCCCACAATCTCTCTCTCCGTAATGAATTCAATCACCACTGCACTCCCTGTCCATAATCTCATACAGTGCCCACAGCACTCGCTATCTCCATAATGTACTTCAGTCACCACTGCGCTCTCTATGTCCATAATCTCATACAGTCCCCACATCACTCCCTATCTCCATAATGTTCTTCAGCCACCACTGCATTCTGTGTCCATAATCTCATACAGGCCCCACATCACTCCCTATCTCCGTAATGTCCTTCAGCCACCACTGCATTCTGTGTCCATAATCTCATACAGTCCCCACATCAATCCCTATCTTCATAACGTTCTTCAGTCGCTACTGCACTCTCTGTCTATAATCTCATACAATCCCCATATCACTCCCTATCTCCATAATGTTCTTCAGTAACCACTGCAATTTCTGTGTCCATAATCTCATACAGTCCCCACATCACTCCCTATCTCCGTAATGTCCTTCAGTCACCACTGCGCTCTCTATGTCCATAATCTCACGCAGTCCCCACATCACTCCCTATCTCCATAATGTTCTTCATCACCACGACCCTCCCTATTTCCAAAACCTCTATTACCTGTTGTACCTGTAAGTGACCTTTTTCAGATTGATAAACATGATCTCACAAAACCCTTTCTGCTGTCCTTCTGAAACCAAATAGTGTTAGCCTGACCGTAGGTCGGGACCATACTGACATTGTTAGAAAGGATATGTCAATATACTATAATGGACCCTTAGAAATACATTTGATAAAAAGGGAATGTGCTATTGAGCTTATTGAATTGTATTTTTATTGGTGCGAGTATAAATGGCAGAATAGATACGGGTGTAGGAGTGGCTGTACTGAGGATACGGTTTATTCGAATTTTCAGAAACCTTCACACAAGTTTCAATGAGGGCTAAAGAGTAACTTGGGAGAGAATAGGGCACCTTAACTATCAGGAGGTGGGTGAGATATTAGACAAAATAGTGTTGTCAGAATTTACTGTGGAGGAAGATATGGAAACTCGGGAACTTGGGGAAATAAATAGTTATGTCTTGGAAAGAATCCTCGCCAGAGAAGAGAAAGTGTTGGAATCTTAAAACAAATAAAGGTAGATCAATCCTCAGTAGCTCATTATGTCTATCCTAGAATATTATGGGAAGTGAGGGAAGAGATTGCAATGTCCCTAACAGAGATATTTATATTATCAACAGACACAGTGAGGTGTTGGAAGCCTGGAGGGCGGCTGATGCTATTCCATCACTTAGGGGTTCCGGGAAAAGCAAGGAAATTACAGCCCCGTGAGCCCAGTGATGGGGAAGTGATTGGACGAGATTCTGAGAGAAAGGAGCTCCATGTATTTGGAAAGGCAAGGGCTGGTTAAAGATAATCACCATGGCGTTGTGAGTGGAAAACCATATTTCACAAACCGCTTTGACTCTTTGAGGAGGTTGCCAAGAGATAGATGAAGTCAGAGCGGTCAACGTTGTCTACATGGACTTCTGCAAAGCATTTGACAAGGTTCCAAGCGATGTAGAACATCTAGTCAAGAGGAAGAAGGAAGCTAACCTAAGTTTGAGGAACCAAGAATCAGAAGCAGAGCTCTGGAGAGTTGCATGGGCCAGCATGGTGGCTCAGTGGTTAGCACTGCTGCCTCAGAGCACCAGGGACACGATTTCGATTCCAGCCCCAGGCCACTGACTGTGTGGAGTTTGAACATATTCCCTGTCTCTGTGTGGGTATCCTCCCACAGCCAAAAGATGAGCAGGTTAGGTGAATCAGCCATGCATTGTTCAAGAAAGGGAATAGAGATAATCCCGGGAAGTACAGATTGTCAGTCAGATGTGCAGATTATCGGAGAGGACTCTGAGAGACAGGATTTATGATTCCTTGAAAAACCATAGTTTGCTTAGAGACAGTCAGCACAGCTTTGCAAGGGACAGGTCATATCTCAAATCTTATTGAATCCTTTAAGAATGTGACAAAACATATTTATGGCTCATTGAGAAAGTACAGAGCATTGGATGCAGGGAAATCTGTCTATAGAGCCCTGGTTAGACCCCACTTAGAATATTGTGTTCAGTTCTGGTCCCCTCATTACAGGAAGGATGTGAACGCCTCAGAGAGGGTAAACAGGAGATTTACCAGGATGCTGCCTGGACTGGAGGGCAGGTCTTATGGCGAAAGTTTGAGGGAGCTAATGCTTTTCTCATTGGAGTGAAGACGGGTGAGGGGTGAGTTGGTAGAGGTGAACTAGATGGTGCGAGGCATAGATATTTTGAATAGTGTTAGACCTCTTTATCCCAGAGCATACATGGCTATTAGAAAGGGCTATAATTTTAAGGTGGCTGGAGGATGGTATGGGGAGGTTTCGAATGTAGGATCTTTACATAGAGAGTGGTGGGTGGGTAGAACGGGACACTTAATAGACTCTTGGATAGGCACATGGACGATAATAATATGAAGGGTGTGTCGGTTAGTTTGATCCCACAGTCAGGTAAAAGGTTGGCATGGCATCGTAGCCAAAGTGTCTTGTGCTGTATTGTTCTGTGTTCTAGGTTCTGTTTGGTAAACTGGGTAATAAACTCAGATCAATGTAAAAGGACATGACATTCAGTAGGAGCTAGTCAACTGGATACAAAATTGGCTTGATGGTAGGAGACAGAGGGTGTGGGGGACATGTTGTCTTTCTGACTGGAGGCATGTGACCAGTGGTGTAGTGGGCCCACTGTTGTTTGTCATTTGGATAAATGGTTTGGATGGGAATATTGGTTTCCTGGGAAGTATTTTTTTTGGCTGATACTGAAATTGGTTGTAAAGTGGACAGTGAATAAGGTTATCTATGATACAACAGGATGAACAGTACTGCTGGTACAGTGGGCTGAAGAATAGCAGATAGAGCTTAATTAGATAAATGGTGAACAAACCAGGGCGGAACTTGTACTGTTAATGTTCGGGCCCTGGGTAGTGTTGTCAGTCAGAGACCCAGGTACACAGTTCTTTCATAGTAGTGTCACAGGTAGACAGGCTGGTGAAGCAGGCCTTTGGGATGGTTACCTTGACTGGGCAGAGCATTGAGAGTAGGAGTTGGGAAGTCATGTTGTGGCTGTACAAGACATTGGTGGGGCCACCATAAAACATTGTAGATCAGTCATGTAAAACTCATCTCGTTCACTTACCTCCTTGAGAGAAGGACATCTGACATTCTAACTGGTCTGGCTACATGTGCATCCAGTCCACATCAATATGGCTGCCTCTGATCTGCCCTCTGGACCATGAGCAGTGGGGAAAAGAATGCTGGTCCAATCAGTGACACCCTCATCACATGAATGAAGAAATAAATTACATATGTCTCTCACTACCTCTGCAAACATCTCCAGCTGCAACAATCAGTAACACTCTCACCACCTCCAGCATCTTCATTTCCCCCTGTTCCTATCGTGTCATTAACTCCTGGCAATGATTACCCTTCCCATTGCCCTCCTCCTGCTAGCAGACACTTTGCAATCCCTTTAATACTGACTGCTTAATCTCTTTCTCATTTCAGGATTTTACGTACTTTGTGGACACATGTTTTAGCCTGTTTAGCCTGTTTACCTTGGTCAGTTCTCCTCTCAAACTCATATAATTGGCTGTTTTTGTTTCTCGTTGTAGCTTGTACTATCTGTGATTCACTTTAAAACTATATATTTCTTCAAACTGCACTTTATCACAATTTCCCAGAGGATCTCCCAGGTGACATTACTCATTCACTAAGTTTCATGACACAATGGTCGATCTGAGACAGTTACGTCCGTCGCCAGTTGCACAACGTGTTATTCAAAGAAACACTGAAAAATATTCTACAATCTCCTCTTCGAATATCACTCCTGTCAGTGTGATTGTCAAGATTATATGAATATCGAAGTTTCACTAAATTATCACAATGCCTTCATTAGAAATTCCAATGAGTTGCTGTTGATTGCAGTGATGGGCAATGACATAATGTTTGATGGCTAAAGCTGTAGTGCTGCTTATGTCCTTGGCAAGTAGTACCCAGAATTAAATTCAGACTGACTCTACTTCATGATCTGAGGCCAAATGCTTTCCCTGTAATGCCTTTGTTACCCATTATTGTTAATGTTACCCATTTTGCGTGAGTTTCCGCAAGGTTGTGAACCATTGAATATTTATGTTATAACTTTTGTTCACCCTGTAACCATGTCTCCCTGGCGTCTAAATCGCTTTTATCTCTGTGTCACAAATCAACCTACCTTATCGACGACACTTTGTCCATTCCAAAAAAAAATCATTTACTCTTTCCCACAATTTCCTGACACAAATCGATTCACTGATGTACAGTTTTAGTTAAACACTGTCCCATCCTGTTCCTTCCTGCTTGTCTTCAGCCACATTCCCATGCTGTTCTGATACATCACCTTTTCTATTTGGATTTGGAAAGCTCCTTTCACCTGAACCCTGTCCCTGCATTCTCTCTGTCAGTTTAAAGCCCTGTACATAAACCTACCAACATGATTGGCCAGGACCCTGCTCCCAGCAGTGTTCCAGTGGGACCATACTAATAGACTATTTTTTTTAAACATCAGTTATGCGATGTGGGTGTCTCTGACTGGCCAGCCTTTCTTGCCCAGCTCTAGCTGCCCTTGAGCTGAGTAACTTGCTCGGCCATTTCAGGTGGTCATTGAGAGGCAAATACTTTGCTGTGGGTATGTCGTGCAGACCACGTGAGGTTGGGCAGATGTCCATTTCGAAAGGAAAAGTGTTTGGGTTTATTGTACACCAATGATGAATTTATGGATTGTCAATTACTATTTTTAAAATAATTTATTTCAAATTCCACCATTTCAGTTGGTGTGGTTCAAAGCTGCCTCTCCAAACATTAGCTGAGGTTTTGGATATATGCTCTAGCAATAATACCACTCGGCCATCACTTTGCTTGCTGACAGGCTGCTCATCCCTGAACACTGATACCAGGGCATCATGAAGCTAAACCTGTTTTCCTTCATGATTGTTTGATCCTGATGTCTTCCTGCACTCTGGTGATATCACTCAGTATCTCTCCATGTGATATCCCTCACTGTGAGGGTCTAATTTCTGCCTCTGCCAGTGTCTCTCACTCTTGCAGCTACTCCAGATCCTGAGCCAGCAGAATTCTCCACTCCAGAGAGATAATGCTGCACAGGGCAGGGATAGAGACTGGGATTTTCCAGATCTCTGTGATAGTCAGGACCATTCTGCATGTATAACCTTCACTGCATCAGTCTAACTTCCCATTCTGTCTATTTCTCTGTCTCCTGTAGGTACTCACGAAGTTCCTGACTCAGTAGACGTCCCAGTTGCTGAGTGCCTCGTCCATCACCTCATTGAAGATGGTTGGTCAGCCAGAGAGACAAAGAGCAGGGAGATCTGAAGCCTTCAATAAATCCTGCAGTGAGGTAAGATCACTCACAGTGCACAGAGCAGAGAGCAACGAGAGGGCTCCAAACATCGGCTAACAAGACATGACATAGATGCAGTGATGGAGGGGGAGCACTGTACAGACACACTCCATGGTCAATCACCGCCTCTACCGTAAGTTTTGTTGTTCTGAGACAGTATCAAGAGTGTCACAGTTATCAATCCAGGCCTGTGCTGTCTTAGTGAGCATCAGAACAACAAAGGGGAAAGCAGACTTCCCATAAGAGGGTGGGAATGCTGCCTGGGATCTTCCTGTTCAGTATTCCCTCCAACATTGTATATACACCACGTCTCATTGACCAATGTCTTCAATAAATTTCAACTCCGATAAGAGTTCCTGTCCCTGTAACGTCCTCCCTTCCCGATAGTCGCTCCACATATTTGAAATGTACTGCATTCCAAACTCTTATCCCTCTTGCTTTAACTTGATTCAGTATCTACAATCTGACTCAGTCTCCTCCTCCAATAACTGGAGACAGAATCACGCAGCACGGAAATGGTTCCTTTGATCCAAATAGTCCATGCTGACCACAGTTCCTGAACGAGTCGCATTTGCCTGCGTTTGGTCCATATCCCTTCAAACCTTCTCTTCTCCATGTATCTGCCCAAAAGTCTTTCCCATGTTGTAATTTTACTTTTCTCTCCCACTTCTCCGGCAGCTCATTCAATACCTGCACCATCCTTTGTGTGGGAAAAGTTCACCTCTGGTCGCTTTTAAGTATTTCCTTTCTCACCTCACATTTCTGCCCTCTAGGAATGGATTCCATGACCCTAGCATAGATACCTTCAATATTCACCCTACGTATACCCCTCATGGTTTTATAAACTTGTATAAGGTCACCCCTCCACCACGTACACTCAAGAGAAATAAGAAGGACGATACAAATATCTCTAGAACGGTCCTCTCTGCGACTTTGCCACAACATTGTGGTATAAACTTATTCAGGACCTAAGGTTTTCTCACCCTTTGCGTTCTAAGACCTCCAGCACCACGTCTTCTGCAACGGGGACACTTTCCAAGACATCACTGTTTCTTTCCCTTTGTTTACTAGTCTTTGTCCACAGTACGTTCTGACATAAAACATTAATTTCAGATCGTGCCCATCTCCTGTGGTTCCAGGTATGGATGGCTGCGTTGATCTTTGAGTGGCGAGATTGTCTCTCTAGTAGCTTTTTTGTACCTATATGCTATCGAATCTCTTTGCATTATCCTTTACCTAATCTACCAAAGCTATCTCAACCCTCCATTTTGCTATCCAACTTATCCAGCCTCTCCTTGTAAGTCACACCCTCCAGGATCAGTAACATCTTTGTCAAACATTGCTCCATTTGCAGTTTTGGAAAATGATTCCTGAAGCAGGAGGATCAGAATTCTACACAATACTCCAACTGGAGACCCAGCAATGTCTTGTACAGCCATATCATGAGGTACCAACTCATGTCCTCAATGCTCTGATCCATGAGAGTAAGTGTGCCTAATCCACTTTCCCTGCCCTGTCCACCTGTGATGCCACTTCCAAGGAACAATGTAATTTCACCCCTTGGTCTCTCTCTGCTCGACAACACTGTCCAGAGCTCTGCCATTAACTATGTTCACTGTCCCTGGTTTGTCTTAACAAAATCCATCACCTGAATTCAACTCCATCTTTCATTTCTTGATCCAATGGCTTAGTTGGTTAAGATCACCTTTGATAACTGCATTCACTGACCAATATAACACTTATTTTACTATCCACAAACGTACTAACAATAATTCCTATATTCTTGTTTATATCAATAATGCACATGCGTGGCCTCAGCACCAAACCTTATGGCACACCTCTGGTCAGAGACCCCCAGTCTACGCAACAACCCTCTCCCACTACCCTCTGTCTCCTACTGTCAAGACCATTTTGTTTCCGTTTGGTTCGCTTTCCCTGATCCCATGTGATCTAAGCTTACTGACCAGTGCACCACGCTAAACCCTGTATAAGGCCTTGTGAAAGGCAGGATAGGCAACATCTACTGCTCTGCCTTCATCCATCATCTTGGTCACCTCTTAAGTAAATGCAGTCAAGTTTGAGAGACACTACTTTGTACGCACAAAGCTATGCTGACTATCCCTAATCAATCGTTGCCTTTTCAAATGCATGTAACTCCAGTCCTGTGGAATCGCTTCCAACAACATTCGCACTACTGCCTTCAAGCTAATTGGTGTTTATGTCCCTGGTTTTCCCTCACAGAGTTTTCTAAATACTGGCACAACGTTAGCTACTCTCCAGGCTCCCAGCTCACCACCCATGGCTGTCAGTGATAGAAGTATCTTTGTAAATTTCTTCCCAACTTACCCCAATGTCCTGGTATATATTTGATTAGTTCCCAGGGATTTGTCTCATTTTTATGCATTTAAAAACATTCAGCACCTCCTGTTCTCCGATGTGGACTCTTTCGAATATTTATTTCCCTGCTTCCCCAGGGTGTTTTTCACAGTAAGTTCTGACGTGATTTTTTTGTTTCACATCTAACCCATTTCCTGTGGATTCACACATTGTTGGCTTCATTGATCTTTGAGGGGTCACATTCTATCCCGAGTTTATCTTCTGTTGTTAACATACTTGTGGATTCTCTCTGGATTTTCCTGAACCTTATCTGCCAAAACTCTGTCAGTCCCCCTTTGGGCTCTCATGATGTCCCACTTTAGAGTATTACTACACACACAAAGTCCTTCAAGCGATTGCCTTAATCCAGCTGACTATGTAGGATATGTGCCCCTTTTTTTCTTGACCAGAACCTCAATATCCCAAGTCATCCAGTTTCACATTTGTGTGAGCATTGTCCTTCACACTAACAGGAATATGCGGGCCCTGAAATCTTAATTTATCTCTTTTTTGAAAGAGTCCCACTTGCCCGACGTCCCTTTACTTCCAAATAGCCTCCACGAATCAACTTTTGGACTTTTGAATCAACTTGCCTAAAACCTCCTGGATTGGGGCAAGGTCAGTTTTTATTTTAACTTATGGACCAGGCCTGTCATTTTCCAACGCTATTTACACACTCATAGAATTGGGGTGACTTTGCCAAAGTGCTCCCCCACAAACACTTCAGTCCCTTTCTCTGCTTTCTTTCCCAAAGGGAGGTCAGGTTTTATCCCTTTCTCCAGTCATGCCATTGATATTCTGACTGAGACAGTTTTCTTTAACACTCTGAACAAATCCCTCCCATCCAAGCTCTGAAAACTCTGGCAGTCCCAGTCTAGGTTTGGAAAGTTAAAATCCCCGACCATTACAACCCTATCATTCTTACAGATATCTGAGATCTCCTGACATATTTGCTGCTCAATTTCCTGCTGATTATTGGGGGCCTGTATTCCAGTCATATCAAACTGATCGTCCATTCTTATTTCTCAGTTCCACTAATATCACTTCACTGGGCTATCCCCAGCACTATCCTCTCTCAGTACTGTAGTGATGATTTCACTGATCAAAAACTCCACTCCCCCTCCTCTGTCACTTCCCCTTCTATCCTTTCTGTAGCATCCGTCCCTGGATCAATGAGCTGTGAATCCTGTCCCTCCCTCAGCTGTGTCTCTGTAATTCCTGTGATTTCCCCCCCCCCCCCCCTCCATGTTCCCATCCAGGCCCTGGGTTCATCTGCCTTACCTCTCAGGCCTTTTACATCAAAGTAAATGCCGCTTAGTTGATCAGTTTTCCCTCATTGCCTGCTGTTCTCTTGTCTGCCTTGTCAATTGAATTGACTCTCTTGAAATTCTGTCCAAGTCTCAAACTTCAGACTGTAGCCTGAGACCATCCCCATGACTGTGGACAACACTCTCACCTTTCATATCATCTGCAAACCTTTTGATTTCACATCCAAGACATTAATGTACATAAGAATCAACAATGGTCGCTGCTTTGATCCCTGTTGTATACCCGCTGGACAAAGGCTTTCAATCACAATAACAATCCTTAACCAATGTTGTATCCAATTTGTCAAGTTATCTTGGATCCCATGGGCTCTTCCCTTTTGGACTAGCCTTCCACGTGGGACCTTTTCAAAGGTATTTCTGAACTCCATGCAATGCACATCATTTGGACTGCCCTCATCAATATTTTCATAAACCATTTCAAAAAGCTTAGCTAATTTCATCGGACAGGATGTTCCTCTACCAAATCTGTGCTGACGATTCCTAATTGATCCCTGCCTTTCCCGTTATTAATTCAAACTATCCCTCAGTGTTGTTCCCAATACTTTGCCTCGCATTGACTTCAGACAATATACTCTCATTTCCTGGCCTATCCCTGCTGCCCTTCCTGAACAAAGGAACCACATTAGCGATCCTCCAATAATTCAGCACTTCACCTGTGGCCAGCAAAGTATTAAATATATCCATCAGAGCCCCAGCAATTTGCTCCCTTCCATCCCATAGCAGCCTGGGATACATTTCATTGGGCATTGGGGATTTCTCCACCTTTATGCCTGTGAAAACATTCCCCTCCTTATTGATCTTAACATGTTCTAGAATCTCACTATTCCAACTGAAATCCTGACTACAATGTCTTTCTCCTGTGTGAATACAGATGGGAAGTATTCATTGAAGACCTCACCTCCGTCCTCTGGCTCCGTGCACAGATTGTCTCTTTGGTTTCTCACAGGCGTACCTCTTTCGCTGGGAAACCTCTTACTCTCACGATAATGATAAAATACCTTGTGGCTTTTCCGCAATCGTAGCTACTTAATACATTTCATGACTATTGTTTGCCCTTCATTTTCCACAATCCCCTTTGCACTCTATATACTTGTGAAGGACTTCACCTGTTTTTATTGCTCTGTATTTTCTTTATCAAACTCATGATATCACTTGATCAGTATTCGCTGGACTTGCTGCTTTTACTATTCACTCTTCAAGGAACACACTGGCCCAGCGTTCTCACTGCATCACTTTCAAATACTCCCCTTTCCTAATGTGAAACCAACTGCAGGTGATTCCTCCCAGTCTATGATTGTCAGATCCTCTCTAATGATCGCAGTACTGATAGACTCAGTTGTAAGGATGAGAGACAAGAGACTGTGTGGCCGCAGTAGAGACCCAAGGATGGTGTGCTGCCTCCTGGGTGCCAGGGTCAAGGATGTCTCTGAGCTGTTACTGAACATTCTGAAGGGAGGGTGAATATCCAGAGGCCATTGAGCACATCGGCCTACATGACAGAGGTTGGCAAAGTGACTCCTATGAAATGAGTACAGGGAGTTAGGTGAGAAGTTACAAAGCAGGATATTGAGATTATTGGTCTCCAGATTACTCCCAGTGCCACGTGCCAGTGAGGATAGAAATAGAAAGATAAGCCGGGTGGATGTGTTGCTGAGGAGCTGGTATAGCAGGCAGGGTTTTCAGTTCTTGGATCATTGGGATCTCTTCTGGGGTAGAGGTGACCTGTACCAGGGGGATGGTCTCACTTGAAGAAGCGGAGCACCAGTATCCCTGGGAGGAGATTTTCTTGTGTTACCCAGCAGAATTTAAACTAGTTTCGAAGGGAGTTAAGACTCTGAATAGAAGGGCCATCGACTAGTTAAGGGGAAATATATCAGTCTTCGAGAACAAGTTTCCTATTCAGGATATCCAGGGACACAGTAAAGGGAGGGAAAATATTTCTGGTTTAAAGGGCATTTATTCCAATGCATGACTGATGTGGCAGACGAGCTCAGAGCATGGATTAGCTATGGGGACTGTGATATTTCTTTAACAGAAACATGGCTGAGAGAAGGGCAGGACTGGCAGCTCAGTGTTCCAGGATACAGAAGCTACCGGCGGGACAGAAGGACAAGTAAGTGAGGAGGGAGAGTTGTCCATTTGATAAGGGAGGACATAACAACAGCACTTAGTGACAATACTAATAAGTGGTCCTCAAATGAGGCCGCATTTTTAAAAGTTTAAAAAAAAGGATGGTCCGTCTACTGGGATGGTGTTCTTGATCCCCAAATAGCCAACGGGTACGAGAGGAGAAAATTTGTAGCGAGATTGCAGGTACCTTTAAAATAATAGAACATTATTGGTTGAAGATTTTATCTTCTCCTGGATTGACTGGGTCACCCAGCATGTAAAAGGCCCGTATGGGGTGGAATTTGTCAAATATGTCAAAGAAAGTTTCCTAAACCAAGATGTAGAGAGCTCTACACCACTCAGGCGGATGCAACACGCGATCTCCCCTTAGAAAACAAGGTCAGGCAAGTGACTGAAGTGTCAGTCGGAGAGCACTTTTCATCCAGTGACTACAACTGTCTTCGTTTTAACATAGTTTTGGAGAAAGATCAGGCACGTCCACAGATTAATGTATTTAACTGGAACAGGGCCAATATTGGGCCATTCAGCAGGATCGAGCAGGTGTGAAGGTAAAAATCAGGCAACACCAGGTTATCATCCAGCTGGTTCACAAAAGGAACCTCGGTTATCCGAACGAGATGGGCGGGCACTATTTCGTTCAGATAATTGATTCTTCAATTAATCAATTCTAAGCCTTTCCTCTGGGGCTCGGAGTTTTCAGTTAGGTCTGCCCCCCTCCCCACCCATTCAGTTGACTAGGCAGCAGCAAACCATGTGTTAGCCTAAACGCTGCACTCGCCCCAAATCCTTTTAAAATTGCCCCACCCATCACTAAACCCACCCCACCCACCCCAAACCCCTCCAACACCAACCCACGCCTATCGCCCATTATCGCGAACACGCCCACAAAACAGTCCAACACCACCCTCTGCCCGCCTCCAACCACATCTAACACAGCGCATAGCCCTCCCCAACATCGCCCCCCGCCCACCCCAAACCCATCCAACACCGACCCACGTCTACCCCACAATATCACTACCCTGCACCCAAACCCATCCAACATCACCCTCAGCTGATCCCCAAACCCATCCAATATCACCCTCAGCCCGCCCCAGACCCATCCAACATCACCCTCAGCCCGCCCCAGACCCATCCAACATCACCCTCCACCCACCGCAAACCCATCCAACATCACCCTCAGCCTCCCCAAACCCGCCCAACATCACTCTCAGCCCGCCCCCAAACCCATCCAACATCACGGTGGCGCGGTTGGCGGCACGGTGGCACAGTGTTTAGCGCTGCTGTCTCACAGCGCCAGAGACCCGGGTTCAATTCCCGCCTTAGGCAACTGACTGTGTGGAGTTTGCACATTCTCCCCGTGTCTGCGTGGGTTTCCTCCAGGTGCTCCGGTTTCCTCCCACAGTCCATAGATGTGCACGTCAGGTGAATTGGCCATGCTAAATTGCCCGTAGTGTTAGGTAAGGGGTATTTGTAGGGGTATGGGTGGGTTGCGCTTCGGCGGTTCGGTGTGGACTTGCTGGGCCGAAGGGCCTGTTTTCACACTGTAAGTAATCTAATCTAATCTAATCTAATCACCCTCAGCCCCCCCAAACCCATTCAATATCACCCTCAGCCTGCCCCAAACTCGCCCAACATCACCCTTCACCCACCCCAAAACCCATCCAACATCACCCCCTGCCTGCTCCAAAACATGTCCAACATCACCCTCGGCCTGACCCCAAACCCGTCCAACACCACCCTCCACCCACCCCAAAACCCATCCAACATCACCCTCTGCCTGCTCCAAAACATGTCCAACATCACCATCAGCCTGACCCCAACTCCGTCCAACACCACCCTCAGCCTGCCCCCAAATCTGTCCAACATCATCCTCGGCCCGTCCCCAAAGCCGTCCAACATCACAATCAGACTGCCCCAAACCCGTCGAACGTCATCCTCCGCCCAACCCCAAACCCGTCCAATGTCACTCTCAGCCAGTCCCAAAACCCAGCCAACATCACTCACAGTCTGCCACAAACCCATCCAACTTCACCAACAGTCCATCCCCAAACCCGTCCAAGATCACCCTCAACCCGCCCCCAAACCCATTCAACATCACCCTCCGTCCGCCCCAAACCTATCCAACATCACCATCAGCCTGACCCCAAACCCGTCCAACACCACCCTCAGCCTGCCCCCAAATCCGTCCAACATCATCCTCGGCTTGTCCCCAAAGCCGTCCAACATCACAATCAGACTGCCCCAAACCCGTCCAACGTCATCCTCAGCCAGTCCCAAAACCCAGTCAACATCACTCGCATTCTGCCTCAAACCCATCCAACATCACCCTCAGCCCGCAACAAATCCGTCCGACATCACCCTCGGCCCGCCCCAAACCCATCCAATATCACACTCAGCCCGTCCCCAAAACTGTCCAACATTAACCTTGGCCCGATCCCAATCCCATTCAACATCACCCTCGGCATGCCCCCAACCCTATCAAAATCACCCTCTGCCCACCTCCAAACCCGTCCAACACCATCCTCAGCCCTCCCGCAAAACCATTCAACATCGCTCCCCACCCACCACACCCCTCCAATCTATGTCTGTGCCCGAACCTCCGGTTGACTAGCCCCATCTCTGTCCCTGCCTGCATCATCTCCTCCCCCTCCTGGGCTACCAGAGTGGACACCAACAGTAAGACAGCTGCCTTTGGCAGGTAAGTCTCCAAATAGCGCACGGACGCGCACAGACGCGCACAGCACGTGCACACGCACAGACAGCAACACACACAACATTTCAAATAGTTCCACCTCTGCCCTGTGCAGGACAATGTTCGAGAGAATATCTAGGGAAGGGGTGTTTAGGATTCACCCCTATGTGTAACTCCAGGGAAAGAGTGGGGAGAGGGAGAGAGGGTGGGAGGTCAGTCATTTGGGGATGGTACCTGGGCTCGATGTCCAGCACTGTTCTCGGCAGAATTTCAGTCAGCTGTGATCGGTTTGAATCAGTGTGAACAAAAACCGCGATCAGGGTGGAAACAGCTCTTTGATGTTATGTTTATATCGGGACCTCGAGATCTCCTTCGGATAATCCGACATTCAGATAATTGGTTTTTGGATAATCGAGTTCCCTCTGTGTTTGGAAGCGCTAGATTTGGAAGCGCTGGTGATCATTCTAAAAGATGAAAGACTTAATCTAAATTTGTTTAACATTACATTCTATGACACTGCTTTCCTTTTGCTATAAATTCTGTGCCTTATGATTGTGCTCCACAACCACCTGATGAAGGAGCAGTGCTCTGAAACCTCGTGCCTCCAAATAAACCCGGTGGACTATAATCTGATGATTTTTAACTTTGCCAAACCGAGTCCAACACCGGCAAGTCCAAATCTTGGGTCAGTCTGTTTGAAGTAAAAGGAATGACTGGCAAATGGGAGGCTTTTAAAAGTGTGATCTCAAGAATCCAGTATGTCCCTGTTAGTGTGAAGGGAAAAGCTGGCAGGTTTAGGGATCCCTGGCCGATGAGATGTGTTGGGGCTCTGCTCAGGAAAAAGAGGAAGGCAGAATTTTCTTCAATGTTTCTGTATCTACGTAATATCTTCCAGTCCGAAAGACACGATCACTCAGTAGAGACTCGACAATCCTCTCAGGTCCCGGCAGCACTCCTGGTCTGTATAACCCATTGAAAGCCTGTGATTCTCTCAATCCAGTTCTGACAAGTCTCACAATCTGTGTAACGTCATCCCATCGCTAACACCTACCCTTTCAATGTAAGCTCCTCCTGTATCTCCGTCCATTTACTCATCTCCATAAACTTCTCAAGGTCTTACACGCCTGTCGGTGTAAACGTCACCCTCCCCTACAACCCTTCCCACTTTGATTAAACGGGATGAGGTTGCTAATGCTCCCTTATCTGTGAAACTGTCTCCAACCTAAATTACTGCCCTTCTGGAAAATTTGTCAGTCTCCACAACCTCCATATCTAAATAATCTGCAGAAGTAAACCTTCCTATATCTATAAACATCTTCAGTCACGACTACCCTCTGTATTTCTCTTTGGTCCTCCACTCTATACAAGCCACTTTATCTCTGTAATCTTCTCCATTCACCGAAAATCATCCCTGTCTGTGTAAACTGCTCCATCCTACTAACACCCTTCTCCCTGTAAACTGCTCCATCCCTCCCAATCTCTCCATCTTCATGAACACATGTAGATCGTAGAACTCTTCACGTTTCTGTAACACCTTGTGGCTCTATGTGCTCCCTGTGAAACCACCTTCAGTCGCCACAACCCATCCAGTCTGGGTCGTCTGCTCCAGATCAGACCATTGCTGTCTCTGTTACCACCGACACTCTGAGAAAACATTCCTAATTGCATCTATTCATTCAGATCCCACCCTCTCCAGTCTCCCGAAACCCCTTCCTGCCATTGTGATCCTCCCTGTTTAGAACACAGAACAGTGCAGCAGCGTACAGGCCCTTCAGCCCTCAGTGTTGTGTCAAGCTTTTATCCTACTCTAAGATCAAACTAACCTGCAGGCCATTCAAAGAACAAAGAAAATTACAGCACAGGAACAGGCTCTTCAGCCCTCTAAGCCTCCGCTGATCCAGAACCTCTGTCGAAACCCGTCGCCTATTTGGTGAGGATCTGTACCCCTTTGTTCCCTGCCCATCCATGCATCTGTCTGGATACATCTGAGCTGACGTAATCGTTCCTGCCTGTACCAGCTCCGCTGGCAAAATGTTCCAGATCCCCATCACTCTCTGCATAAAGACCTTTCCACGCATATCTGCTCTAAACCTTTCTCCTCTCACTTTGAACTCGTGAACCCTAGTAATTGAGTTCCGCACTCTGGGGAAAAAAAACTTCTTGCTATCCACCTTGCCTATACATCCCATGATTTTGCAGACCTCAATCAGGCCCCCCGTCGCCCTTCGTCTTTCTAATGAAAATAATCCAAAACTATTCAATCTCTCCTTATTGCTAGCGCCCTCTATACCAGGCAACATCCTGGTGAGCCTCCTCTGCACCCTCTCCAAAGCATGCACATCCTTTTGGTAATGTGACGACCAGAACTGTACGTAATATTCTAAACCAAAGTCCAATGTAACTGTAACATGACCTGCTAACTTTAGTACTCAATACCACGTCCAATGAAGTAAAGCATGCCGTATGCCACCTTGATAAATTTACTGACCAGCGTTACCACCTTCAAAGAACAATGGACCTGAATACTCATCTCTCTCTCTGTATAACAATTTTCCCCGGACGTTTCCATTTACTATATAGTTCACTTTTGAATTGGATCTTCTGAAATGCATCACCTCGGATTTGCCAGGATTGAAATCCATCTGCCACTTCTATGTCCGCCTCTCCGATCTGTCTATATTCTGCAGTATTCTCTGACAGTCCCCTTCTCTATCTGCTACTCCACCAATCTTAATGTCATCTGCAAACTTGATCATCAAGGAACTGATACCTTCCTCCAAATCATTGATATGTATCACAAGCAACAGTGCTCCCAGCACGGATACCTGTGGAACAGGTCACAGGTCTCCATTTGCGAAATTCATTTTGCTATCAATCATGTGCCTATCAAAAAGTTACTTAAATGTCCCTAATATATCTGGCTCGACCACCAACACTGGCAATACATTCCACTCATCCACCACGCTCTGTGTAAAGGAACTACCTCTGACATCTCCCCTCAACCTTCCTCCAATTACCTTACAATTCTGCCTCCTACTTATAGCCATTTTCGCAATGGGGGAAATCTGGGGCCACCCACCCTATGTCTGCCGCTCACCATCTCATACCCCTCTATCAATTCACTTCTCATCCTTTTTCATTCCAAAGAGAAAAGCTCTAGCTCCCCAACCTTCTTTCATTAGAACACCCCTCCAGTCCAGACAGAATCCTGATAAGTCTCCTCTGCATCCTTTCCAAAGCTTCCACATCTTTCTTGCAATAAGAAAACCAGAACTGAACACAATATTCCAACTACAGGCTGTATAGAGCTGCAGCATAACGTCATCACTCTTAAACTCAAGCCCCCTGCTAATGAAAGCCATCACATCATTGGCTTTCTTATCAACCCTAACACCTGGGTGGCAACTTTGAAGGAACTCTGGACGTTGACCCAAGATTTTTCTTTTACTCCACACTTTCAAGAATCCTGCCCTTAACCCTGTAAAGCTTTTCTGCAGAATCCTTCAATCTGAAACTCTCCCAATTTTGGT
The DNA here is from genome assembly GCF_020745735.1 of Hemiscyllium ocellatum. Lineage (NCBI taxonomy): Eukaryota > Metazoa > Chordata > Chondrichthyes > Orectolobiformes > Hemiscylliidae > Hemiscyllium > Hemiscyllium ocellatum. The sequence goes on from NC_083444.1 coordinate 29,601,911, forward strand.
ATTTTTCTCGAGTCCCCACTATACTCATAAACTGTGAAACCTCTTCCAGTCCCTACAATCCTCGTTAGCTCTGTAACCTCTGTAAGCATGTAGTTGTAGTCAAGTGGTTTAGGGAGATGGGTTAGAAATCCATTCGGGCTTGTCCTCACAGGTTCCAATCCTGCCCAACAGGGCGGTGCGTTTTATTAGTGCAGGTGTCCGGAGATGTTCTGTAAAGTGCTGTGCGAGAAGGTGTCCAGTGTCCCAATGTACAGCAGATGAGGAAACTGGACGCCTTCTCACAGCACACTTCACAAAACATCTCCAGGGCACCTTAAAATCAACCCACCGGCCTGTTGTCAAACACTTCACCTCCCCCTCCTACTCTACCGAGAACATGCTGCTCCTGGGCCACCTCGACCACCACTTCCTCACCACCCAATGTCTGAAGGAAGAACGCCTTCTCTTCTTAATTGTACCCTTCAGCCCAACGGCATCAACGTGGACTTCCCCAGTTTCCTCATTTTCCCTTACCCACCTTACCCCAGTTCCAACCTTCCAGCTAATCACCGCCCACATGACCTGTCCCACCTGTCAATCTTCCTTCCCACCTATCTATTGCACCTTCCTCTCTGACCTAGCACTCTTATCCCATTTCCAACCACCTATTGCACTCTGAGCTACCTTCCCCCAGCCCTACTCCCTCCCATTTATCTCTCCACCCCCGAAGCTCCCCACCTCATTGTTGGTGAAGGGCTCCATCCAGAAACGTCGGCTTTCCTTTTCGTCTGATGCTGCCTGACCTGCTGTGCTTTTCCAGCAACACATTCTCCACTCTGATCGCCAGCATCTGCAGACCACACTGTCTCCTGTTTATCAGAGGAGCCAATGGAGTGAGGAATGGCAGATGGAGATTAATTTAGATAAGTGTGAGGTGTTTCATTTTGGAAAAGCAAATCCTCACAGGACCTATACACTTCATGGTAAGGTCTGAGGGTGTGTTGCTGAACAAAGAGACCTTGGAGTGCAGGTTCATAGTTCCTTGAAAGTGAAGTTGCAGGTAGATAGGATAGTGAAGAAGGCATTTGATATGCTTTCCTTTATTGGTCAGAGTATCGAGTATAAGTGTTGGGAGGTCATCTTGCGGCTGTACAGGACATTGGTGAGGCCACTGTTGGAAAATTGCGTGCAACACTGGTCTCAATCCTATTGGAAGAATGTTGTGAAACTTCAAAGGGTTCAGTAAAAATTTACAAGGATGTTGCTTGGGTTGGAGGATTTGAGCTACAAGGAGAGGTTGAATCGACTGGGGCTGTTTTCCCTGTAGTGTCAGAGGCTTAGGGGTTACCTTATAGAGATTGATAAAGTCAGGAGGGGCATGGATAAGATAAACAGACAAGGTCGTTTCCCAGGGATGTGGGAGTCCAGAACTAGAGGGCATAAGTTCAGGACGGAGAGGTGAAAGATTTGAAAGGGACCTAAGGGGCAACTTTTTCATGCAGAGGGTGCAGTGTGTACGGAATCAACTACCAGAGGAAGTGGTGGATACTAGTAAAATTACAGCATTTAAAAGGCTCCTGTTTGGGAATATGATTGGGAAGGGTTTAGTGGGATAAGTGCCGGTAAATGTAACTAGAATGTTTATGATATCTCATTGGCGTGGAGGAATTGGACCGAGGAGTCTGTTTCTCTGCTGTACATCCCTATCACTCTATGACTCTAATTGTTTTCCACAGTTCATTTACAGCCTGACATTTCAGTCTGTTTCCACTGTTTACCTTGGTCAGTTCTCCTCTCAAACTCATGTAATTGACTTTGTTTCTGATGCTCGGGTGTGCGTTATGGTCACTTGAAAACATAATAATCTCTTTGAATTCCACTCTATTGAAATCCCCTGGAGGAACTCTGTGTTACATCACACCTTCACTCAGCTTCATCACTCAACCGTCGATTTGAGATCATGATATCCCTAGCCATCTGCACAATATGTTATTCAAAGGAACACTGACAAAAACATTCAAAGAGGAGCTCTGATAATATCACTCTTGCCAGTGTGACTGTCCCAGATCATGCAAAGATTGAAGTCTCCCAAAATTATCATAATGCCTTTGTTACAAATTCCAATGAATTCCTATTTAATACAGGGAGGAACAATGAAATGCTGCGAGGCAGCCTAAAAACAAAGTTCTTCTGCTTGTGTTTGTGACACATGGGACCCAGGATTCGCATTTAGGCTGATTCAGCCACATCATCTGAGACCAAACGCTTTCGCAGTAACACCTTTGTTATTGATTACTGTCAGGGTAACCCATCCTGTACTCCTGTTCTGCCCGAGATCCCACAAGATTGTGTACTATTGAATATTTATGTTGCACCTTTTGTTCACCCTGTAACCACATCACTCTGCTGACTAAATCCCATTTATCTCTGGGCCACAAGTCTAATATCTTATTGCAGATACTTTGGCAATTCCAAAAAATATATATAATTTATTCTTTCCCACGATGTGCTGTCACAAACCAATTCACTGATGTACAGTTTTAGTTAAACTCTCTCCCGTCCTGTTCCTTCCTGCTTGTCTTCAGTCACATCCCCCTGTTGCTCCGATGCGCCACCTTTTCTCTTTGGATTTAAAAGTTCCTTTCACCTAAACTCTGTCCCTGCATGTTAGCTTAAAGCCCTGTCCATAAACCTACAGACATGATTGGCCAGGACACTGCTCCCAGCGATGTTGTTTTTTATTCACTCGTGGGATATTGCTGTTTCTGGCTGGCCATTCCTGAAGAAGGGCTTATGCCCGAAACGTCGAATCTCCTGTTCCCTGGATGCTACCTGACCTGCTGCGCTTTAACCAGCAACACATTTTCAGCTCTGATCTCCAGCATCTGCAGACCTCACTTTCTCTTGGCCAGCATTGCATGCCCACCCCCGAGCAGCCCTTGAGCTGAGTGCCTTGCTAGACTAACACAAAGGGCAGCTCCATTGCTCTGGGTCTGGAGTCATATGTAGGTCAGACCAGCTGCCTACCACTGGTTTCCTTCCTGAATGGATATTGAACATTCAGACGCGTTTCATTGCCACCGGTATTAAATTCTGGATGAAGAGGCTAGTGACAGTAATGTTGGGACATCGCCTGGCCCACTAATAGTTCCATCATCCCTGAGTACTGATCTCTTTGCACCATGAATCAAACCCCTTCTTCTTGGCCGTGGTTTGATCCTGAAGCCTTCCAGAACTCTGGTGATATCACTGAGTATCTCTCCATGAGATATTTGTCACTGTGAGGGTCTAATTGCTGCCGGTGACTGCAGCTTTTGTAGTTACTCCAGATCCTGAGCCAATAGAATTCTGCACTCCAGGGAGATGAGGCAGCGCAGGCCAGGGATGGAGACTTGGATTTTCCAGATCTCTGTGGGACTCAGTGCCATTCTCCATGTGTAACTCTCACTGTATCAGTCTAATTTCCCATTGTGTCTATTTCTCTGTCTCCTGCATGTATTCAGGACGTTCCTGACTCAATAAACTTCCCAACTGCTGGGTGTTTCATCCATCATCTCATTGAACACAATTGGTCAGCCAGAGGGCAGGGAGATCTGGAGTCTTCAATAAATCCTGCAGCGTGGTAAGATCACTCACAGTGAACAGAGCAGAGCGAATTTAAGGGATCGAAGTTTGGTCTGGAAGACCTAACACAGAGACAGTGCTGAAGGGTGAACACAGAGCATGAAGGTCCCAGGCTCAATCTCCACTCTCTTGTTAACTTTCCTTACACCTCCAGACACCTTTCCACCGGAAACAACATTTCCCATCACTGTGCGCTCCTCCCTGCACCTCAAACACCCTCTCTTTGTGTAGCTCTGCAGTTAAGGGTGGCATGGCGGTTCAGTGGTGAGCACTACTGCCTCACAGCGCCAGAGACCCAGGTTCGATTCCAGTCTTGGGAAACTGTCTGCATGGAGTTAGCACATTCTGCATGGGTTTCCCCCAGGTGCCTCATTTTCCTTCCCAGTCCAAAGACGTGCAGGTCAGGTGAATTGGCCATTCAAAACTGCCCATAGTGTTAGGTGCATTAGTCAGAGGGAAATGGGTCTGGGTGGATTACCCTTTGGAGAGTTGGTGTGGATTTGTTAGGTCGAAGTTCCGTTTCCATACTGTAGGGAATCTAATAAAATCTAAACTCTCACTCTGCGTTCCATATTACTGTCCCTAAAAATATCCCTCTAACAATTAAACAGCTCCAAACCTCCCAATCTCTGTAAACTACGACAGCTCCAACATCCCTCCTCATCGATGTAACGTCTTCCTGAAACCCACTCAACATGTGGAGACCCCACAATCCTCCCTATCTGTGTAATCCTCTCAGATCACTGCAATATTCCCGATCTGTAGAACCCGGTCCAATGCCTGTGCCTCTCCCAATCCAGTTCCTACAACAATCACTATCTGTGTAACATTCTCCCGTCACTATCACCCGCCCTGTCAATGTAAGCTCCTCTAGTATCTCCATCCATCTAATCATCTCCATAAACTTCTCCAGCTCTTGTAGCCCTATCTTGAGTAAATGCCACCCTCATCTATAAGCCTCCTTACGGCAGGAACTGTTCCACAGATCCATCACCCTCTGGCTGAATAAATTCTTCCAGATCTCCATTCTAAACGGTCGGTCCTTCACTCTGAAGCTGCGCCTATGGCCCCTAGTCTCTCCGCCTAGTGAAAACATCTTCTCCCAACCCGTCCCCTCCATCCAGGTCCCTCAGTATTCTATAAGTTTGAATGAGGTCCTGCTACCGCCACCTCTGTAACTTCATCAACTACAGAGCCAAAGAATTCACCTGCTCCTCATGTGGCAAGCATTTCATCCTGGGCTTTTAGATTAGATTACTTACAGTGTGGAAATAGGCCCTTCGGCCCAACAAGTCCACACCAACCCGCCGAAGCGTAACCCACCCTCCTACATTTACCCCTTCATCTAATACTATGGGCAATTCACTTTACCTGCACATTTTTGTGTTTGTGGGAGGAACCTGGAGCACCGGGAGAGAGTCCACACAGAGAATCGCCTGACGCGGGAACTAAACCTGGGTCTCTGGCGCTGTGAGGCAGCAGTGCTAACCACTGTACCACCGTGCCACCCACACTGCTCTTTCTTGTAAAACTAGTTCTTATACCCACTCACATCCTTTGTCCAGACTGTTATTGTATAACATGTACAGCGTGGCCCCAACACTGACCCTTGCTGAGTTCCCCTCGTCACCAGTTCCCTTCGTAAAAATGACCCCTTTATACCTATTCTGTCTTCTGCCAATCAGCCAATCCTCTATCCACGCCAAGTATGTTGCTCTGAAACTGAAATTTCATTTCACAAACCCTGCTAGATTTGTTTTCCTGACTGGCTGTGAACAAGCAGAGTAGATAAAAGGGAGGAGTGATTTGTCGGGATTTTCAGAAACCTGTCAACAAGGTCCCACTGAAGAGGTAGATAAGCAAAATTGGCAAATGTGGGATTGGAGGGAATGTACTGGCATGGATTGGGAATTCTTCAACAGAAAACTAAGCGTGAATAAATGGATTATTGCTTGACCCCTAACTAGTCATAAAGGGATTTGATACATTTGACGGATCGACAAAATCTACTGATTCCATGTTTGTTGCTGACATAGAACGATCTGGGAATGTAGGTTGTGTGGAGGAAGCAAAGCTGACATGGACAGTCCATGAGTTTCCCTTGTAATTGGTGGAATGTGGTCATCACTTGCTCGACCATTATTACCTTCCCATTTGTAATTCCCTGGAGAAGGTGGTGGTGAGCAGCCTTCCTCACCCAGTGCAGTCCTTTGGGCGTTGGGACAGATACAGTGCTGGGAGAATGGAGCGTGGCTTGCAGGGCACCTTGGAAATGCTGGTGTTCCCGTGCACCTGGAGCTCCTGTTCTTCCAGGTGTCAGACTTAGGCTCAATCTACCAACTTACTTTCTTCTATGTGTGAGGCCAGTCCTGCGTGCTCTTTAAATAAAGCAATAGGAGAAGATATTCACTCTTACACTTTTAATTTTATTCTAGCAAGAAGTGGATAAAGTATACAGAGCTCTGGGTCTAAACATTTCTGTCCCTGACAAACTATTATGTAAGGAGAAAGTGAGGTCTGCAGATGCTGGAGATCAGAGCTGAAAATGCGTTGCTGGAAAAGTGCAGCAGGTCAGGCAGCAGGAAGGGCTTATGCCCGAAACGTAGAATTTACTGTTCCTTGGATGCTGCCTGACACATTTTCAGCTCCAAACTACTAAGTAAGTCAGTTCACAAAGAATAAAGACGCATTTCTGCCCCTGACCCAGTCTTTTATACCATACAAAGCATCATACCATCACTCAAGTGAGATTGTCTTCTCACTGGCTGTTGACCTGACTCCATTCCCCGCCTCCTCGTATTCCCGGATGTCCAATCCCACGTGACCTTCCTTTGTCTCTGAAAAGGAGCACCACGCGGCCTCCTTTCGGGCGCGAAACGGCAGACTCGCACACTTCCGGGGTGCGAAACGGCCCATCACGTGACCTACCGGCACTCTTCCAGCGCGAGAAACAGGGAGACCACGTGACCGCGCCCGCGTCTCGGAGCATCACGTGATCATCCTCTGCACTCACATCAGAGAACCACGTGACCTACAAACGCCCATTCACAATCTACAATCTATTCTACTGGTAAGCCAGAGATATATTTACAATCCACACCAACTTTTGATTGACAGACCTGGCCACCTCGCAGACTGGCAGTGTCACCTGTCTCTCCTGTTTCTAAAAGCTTCAACTTGTTCCTTCAGGTACTTCCCCCCGGGGTCTCTTGCACCTGTCTCCTCTCTGCCTTCGTCATAGCTGCTCTCTTCTGCTCTCTTCTGGTGCGATTGGTGTAATACCTCGCTGAAGGTCTTGTCCAGAAAGATCTCAGTCTCCCGCATGAGCCTAAGGTCCTCGAGTTCTTTCATCAGCGCTGCAATATGCTCTGTCAGTAGCTGAACGTGCACACACTTTCCACACTTATACAAGCCAGACACACCAGAGTCGTTGACCTCCCACATCAAACACGTAGCACACTGAACCAGCTTGGCAGTCATGTCTTCACCCTCATCAACCGTGGCGTAATCACTTCCACTCAAATCACAATCACTTTCCTTCCTGACCGGCTTTGCGCTCCAACTTCACTTCCGCCCAGCTCCCGCCGCTCTCTGATACGAAAAGCCCGCTGGCGTCGAGGTAAATTCTTAAATAACAATCACTTACCTTACCGACGGCTTTGCACTCCGACTTCACTTCTGCCCGGCTCCCGCCGCTCTCTGATGCGAAAAGCCGGTTTAGGTTCACGTGGTTCTGACCCTGACATGTTCACCCACAGTCATTACTGATACATAGACCATGTTGATTGCAATGGCAGACTGAGGAGATTATCCCTGGCTAAGATATTACAGCTGGTGGTTGAATGGTGTTCTGCTTCTCGTGCTGCTGTGTTCTACAGCACTGCATGAATATGCAGTTTTGAGCTGCAATATCTGAAATGCAATTCTGCTGTCTGTCCCCTCGTTCACACCGAGACCCATTCACACATCAGCCCTGTACTCAGTGACCTTCTCTGGTTTCTGATGTGGAAATACTTGCATTTTCATGTTCTCATTCTGCTGAGGTCATGTCTCCAATCTGACACATTCCATAAAAACATTTAACTGATTTTATTCAATTGTTTAATTCACCTGATTCTTTTGCCTTGAGTAATACCATCTTCTGTGTTTGAATTGAATGTCTTTCCCTCTGTTTCTCTCCCTGACCATGATTAAGAGCTCTGCAGTGTCAGTGATGCCAGCCTTATGTAGTTTCAGAGCCAATTAATTCTCTAGATTCCCAATCATCTTCATCACATTGTATGTTTCTCTTTTGATTCGTTGCCTTATCACTCATGGCTGCCTTGTCCTCCTATGGGTATGTTTCATCTTTTTTGGGAGAATTTCTGATATCCTCCGAATTATCCAACATAAATTCCTGCCATTGTAGCTCCGTGGTCTTCCCTGCTCGGTTTCCCTTCCAATTAACTTTAGTCAACTCCTCCCACATGACTTTGTAGTGACATTGTCAATTATAATCACATTACATCAAGAAGAGAGCAATAGATATAAATCGAAATAAGGTGTTTTGAGAGATGGGACATAAAGAATAATTGTCAAATTTCTTGATTAGATACAAAGAGAAAATGTGAGAGAGGATATAGATGGGGACATGTGAAAAATGACTAAACTAGATTATTGAAAGAAGTAGATGCACATCTCTCAATGTTTTGGCGATTCCTGTGTGCTGTGGTCCTTTGTACAGTGCATTTACAGCAGAGTAATATATTCCAATACTGGGTCTGATGCCAGAATTTTTATCTCCAATAATGTGACAGACACTAGCTTTAGAAAGAACCCGGCTGGCCAATATATTGAAGTCCCAGTAGAAAGGGGATTAACTGAAATAAGTTGAGACACCAGAAGAAAGAATGTATAATGCACAACCTGATAAGAATGAGAAATTAGAGTAGAGAATTCCAGAAAAGGAGGGAACATTGCGAGAAGGGGAACATATCACATTAGATGAGCATCAAATAATGTTTTATAAATTTTATGCATCATGTGCATTATTTTTCGATAACTGTGTCTCCGTTGATCATTTATAATATGTTGTGCACATATGAAAAATATCTGCATATACACACATATTGATTTAAACAATGTATACAAAATCATTTTTCTGCCATTGAAATGGTCCTGTTGTCGTGTTACCAGGATACATGAACACCAACTGGCCACCAAAAGACATGACCCACTATCACTATATTCCATAATACAGACAGAGAAGGGCATCACTTTGACTGGAACAACACACGCACACACTAAGACATGCAAGGATGTTCCCGGAGGAATGGCATTCTAACCAGAAGTCCATCAATAAATGCATCAATTTGGATCTTATCTACCTTCTCTTGTATTAAGAAAAACCGGGAATGACATCACCCACCTTAAGAAAGGAAAACCTATAACTAGAGAGACGGGACATCCCACCAGCGCTTCAGCTGAGACTCTCACTGATGATGTCACCTGATCATGATGACGAAACGGCTGAAAACAAATATTCATGCTCAGTGAGCTAACGTGCTTACATATAAATTGTTACTTTTCATTAATTAGTGGAATTTAGGAGTTCTCTATCGCTCATGTTTTAACAGAATATGATGCGAGGTGAGCTTTTCTGGGTGTTTTGTTTTAATTAACAGAGGGGTTCGACATTGATGTCATAACAGTTTGGGGCCTTGCTGGGGACTTGGACAGACTTGAACAGATTTGTCGTACAAAAAGTCCCAGGAAATTCCAACACATTGCAATTAGTGACCTGGATCTTCACATAAAACCGTTAGGAAAATTCATTTAACTTTGTTAACTTGTGGTTGGTTAAAGTAAAAGTGAAAGAATTGTTTTTTAACATTACTAAAGAGGTTCCCAAATTTGCCAAGGAAGTTTACAAAGTCAGAGGAAGGAATATTTTTAGAATTAGAAAATAGGTTAGAATTGGGTTTAACCAGGGACAAAAGGAAAGCTGAATTTGTAACGGAGTTGGTCAAGGACTTTGGTGTGTCAGAGAAACAGGCAACTTAAATTGCAAATATGGCAACTGGAGTTAGTAGGTGTAAAAAGGGACGGAAACAGAGAGAGAACGAAGAGAAAGGGAAAGAGAGGAAAAAGGGAGAGAGAATTTGAAATTCTGTAGTTGGCAATTAGACAAGAAAGTTAAATTAACAGAATAGAGATGAAGGGATGTATACAGCTATGATAATACATTGTCATATTTCGGTGTGAAAAAATGTCAATATCTGTTTTTATTTCATTTGAAAAACAAAACGTCTCGGCAGATGGTGTGTCCAGTGAACTTGTGCGTCATGCTCATTCAGGCTACGCTGGTGGGCACAGGAGTGAGGTATTTGCAGCACTGGCAGATGAGGGGTCAAGAGATTATGCAGATGTCAATCTGACTATTTTGGTTGGTTAGGAATTGGTACTAGAAGAATATAGGCAGAGGTTCAGAAATATAGAGACGAAACCAAGTCAGGTGTATGTTGAGTTTGAAAGAATTAAACACAGTCATTTTGATAGATGGTGCCTGTCTTAAAAATGGATAAGACCTGTGAGGCTCGAAGGGAGATTATTCTGCTGGAGGAGTTTGAAGACTCACTACCAGAGATGGTAAGAATTCATGTGAATGAATAGACATTTCAAGAAGTGAGAAGCGCGGCAGAAATGGCAGGTAAATATGCATTGGTGCATGAGATGAAATTTAGCTTCTGGGAGGATTTTCATCCTGTGAAGGATAGAAACTGGGAGAAGGGGAGATCACACACTACAAAGCGAACAGTAGCGCACAATAGTTTACTATAGGTGAAAAAAGAAGCCCAAGGGGGTTGAAAGGAAGTGAAAGTCCTACTGTGTTCTCACTATTAGGGAGTGAAACACAAACCATTACAGTGCCGATGGTTTCAGAAAGGCACTGGGAACAGGAGCTTTCACTTCAGTAAGCTGGGACACACCGTGCTGGGGGATTGAAGGAAGACACTTTGTGAAAAGATGCGGTAGAAGAAGCTAAGCCAGTGGCATTGGTGAAACTTTTAAAGAAGACCCCAAGTCTCCAAGGAGCTGAAGGAGAGTGCACAGCCTAGGTACAGAGTCAGTGCCTGGTCTCTATAAAGAATTCGCCTCTGTGGATAAAGTTTACTCAGAAGGTGGGGGGAGGGGGGTGCGGGGAGGACGATAAATTATAATTTTCTGAGATGCAGGATCTGCTCAGTCTCTAATAGTTGAGAAGTGAGGTGCCAGAAAAGCACAATAGATCAGGCAACATCTGAAGAACAGTATAATCTACATATCAAGTATAAACCCATCGTCAGGAATGTGGCAGGGGGAACAAGGGGGCTGAAAGATAAATAGGAGGGTACGAGCTGGGCTGGTGGGAGGGTCACTGGGAGGGCGATAGGAAGATGACGGTGGGAGTGATAGTGATTTTCGGAGGACAGGGTCGAGTGGATAGGTGGGAATGACGATGGATAATTAAGACAGTTCAAGAGGGCTGTGGTAATTTGAATGCTTGGATCTGGCATAAGGTTGTGGGAGGGGTGATTTGGAAATTGGTGAAGTCGATGTTGATGCTGTATAGTTTGAGGGTTCCAGCTGTCCTACCACCTATCCACTTCACTCTCCTCTCTGACCTATCACCATCACCCCTCGACCTGCATCTACTTATTGCCTTGCAAGCTACCTTCCACCCAGCTCCACCCCCACCCTCCTATTTATTTCTCAGCCACTTCCCCCTCCCTTAACCCCACTTATCTGATGAAGGACTTGTGCCTGAAACGTTAACTCTCCTGCCTCCCAGATACTGCCTGATCTGCTGTGCTTTTCCAGCCTCACACTTTTCTACTCTGATCTCCACCATTTACAGACTCACTTTCTCTCAGCCCCTAATAGCAAGAGATGGAAAGATTTTCACTCTTTCTGACATGATACTCAAGAGCGTGATAATTTGTGGAATTGGGACAGAAATTAAGGTTGGGGACAGAAACATCACATTGGAGTGCCAAATCAGGATTGGGGAAGTAACAGTGAGAGTGAGTGACAGAGTGTCAGTCCCAGGAATACAGTTTGTTCTTGTGAACGATTTAATAGGATCCAAGGTGGGAGAGACCTTCCACGTTGTGAAGTCAAATGAAAACTAGTGAACCGAAGAATGAAAAGAAATATACCCAGGAATTTTCCAGACTGTGTAATAACAACATCCCACTTTCATAAGTTACAGCAGGAAGGAAAAACCAAAGAAAAAGACAAAGGAGTTGATGTTCAGGTAACTGACACCCTGTTTGATGTCACGGTGCAGGAAAACACCTGAATGTGGAGAAAAACGGTAGGTTAGTGCAGAAGGGAAATGGGCCAAAATATACTAGATCGTTTGACTGGTAGTATACCGTGTTACGGGTAGCACACAAACTAACTGCAGGCGGTCACCTCGGTGTGCGGAAGGCTCAGGCTAAGGTACAGAAGCATTTTTTGTGGCCTGGAATGCTCAAGGACATGGTTAATTTTTGTTGTACTTGTCATACATGCCAAATGGTGGGTAAGTCACAGGCAATAAAAACCAGCGCCTTTGTTGCCAATTCCTGCATTCGAAGAGCCTTTCACGTGGGTTCTGATTAATTGTGGAGCTCCCCTTTCCAAAATAAAAGTGAAATCCATTATCTGCTGACCATAATGGATGTGTCTACCAGATTTCCAGAGGCAATTCCATTATGGAGTGTTAAGGCAAAAAGGGAGGTAGAGGAGTTGGTCGCTTTTTCTTACTCGCTGTGGGCTCCGCAGAGAGATTTAGTCAGACCAAGGGTCTCCTTTTACCCCTCAGCTGTTTAAGGAAGTCATGGATAGCTTAGGCATACAGCACTTCAAATCAAGGGCGTCCCATCCTGAATCCCAGGGAGCATTGAAAAGTTAGCATCAGACACTGAAGACTATGTTAACAGGCGTACTGTCAGGATTGGCCAAATGATTGGGATAAAGGTGTCCCAGTAAATTGCTTATCATCGAAGATGCCCCAAATAAATCTACTCCTTTGAGTTAATCTTTGTACATGAAGTGAAATCCTTTGAATTGAATTAAATCTAAATTGACTGGACCGAAGTCGGAAATCTCACATTTGGATTATGTATGTGAGGTGAGGGAGAGATTAGACCGAGTAGGTGAGTGTTCTAAACAGCACCTGAGGAGGACACTGCATAGAGTGAAGCAGGTGGGGATTACGTATTAGTAGTTTAAATAATGCTCAGGATACCAGAAGCCAACTGAATTAGAATAATATTGTTTCGACAGCTGGAAAGCAATCAAATTATGAGAATTATTATGTCATGTGGAGTAAGTAAACTCAGCATTTTGAACACTAGAGAGAGAGCTACTGCCATCCAACAGCAGAGTAACGGATGCAGAGCAACGGCTGCAGAGCAGGATTGCTAACTGGCCATCCCTACCAAAGATACATGTTCATGACAAACCTACTTGCAGTAAAACAAAATGTGACTCAGGGAGATCAGCAGCTGGAAGAGTGAACACAGCGGGGAAGATAGAGACTGTTTGGTCTTGAGATTGTAATGTTTAATATGTGGGTTGGTGGAACACCATATTTTCACAGAGTTGGAAACAGATATTAAGTAGCTAAGAAAAGAAGGGCTTGTATTTGTGAATAGTTGTTGTTTAGTGTTCACTATTAAATTTAACAAACTAATTTGTGAATTTTTGTGGAAATAGTGAAATGTAGGAGATCTGTGTCACTCATATTTTAACAGATTACGAGGTGAGGCGAGCTTTTCTGGGTGTTTGGTTTTAAGTAACAGAGAGGTTCAACTCTACCTTGTAAATGTCCATCCACGCTAACCCCATTTCCCTGCAGTTGGCCCATATCCTTCTAATCCTTCTCATCCACATATTTATCCAAATGCTTTTGAAATGTTGTTAATGTACCCCCCTCAACCACATCTGCTGGCAGCTCATCCACGTACCAGCCTCTGTTTGAAGAAGTGAGCCCTCAGGTTCCGTTTTATTCCTTCCGCTTTAACTTTAAACTGATCCTCTCTCGTCCTCGATTCTCTACACTTTGGAAAAAGACTGACAGCAATAACCCGATCCATACCCCTCATGGTCTTATACAGCTCTATAAGGTCCCCCTTCAGTCTTCTACACTCTACAGAAAATGTCCTAGCTTGTCCAACCTCTCCCTATAACTCAGACCATTGGGTCCTGGCAACGTCCATGGGAATTTATTCTGCAATCCTCCTAATTTCATAAAATGCTACCTATAACAAAGTGACAAAAGCTGAACATAATACTCCAAGTGTGGCCTTACCAAAGTCCTGTATAACTGCAACATAAATTCCCAAATTCCATACTCAATGTCCGGCCTGATGAAGGTCAGTGTGCCAAATGCCTTCGTCACTGCCCTGTCTACATGTGACTCCATTCTCAGAGAACCGTGCACCTGCATTCTAAGGTCTATCTGCCCACTACACCCCTTAAAGCCCTCCCATTCGCCGTGCAACTCCTACCTTGAGTTGAGTTTCCAAAATGCAAGACCTCACGCATTTATATTAAATGCCATTTGCCATTTCTCGGCCCACTTCCCCACCTGATTAAGGTCCTGCTGTAATTTGTGATAAACTTCCTCACTGATCATTCTCCCACATGTTTTAGTGTCATCTGAAAACTTACTAATCATACCTTGTACATTCTCAACCAAATCATCGATAACAAACAGCAATGGACCCAGCCTCCGGTCTGACAACCATCCTTCCACTAAACCATCTGCTTCCTACCATCAAGCCAACTGCGTATCCAATTGGCCTGTTCCCCAGCATTTCACGTGATGTAACTCTCCAGAGCAGTCTGCCATGTGGAACCTTATCAAAGGCCTTACTGAAATCCATAGATACTATGGTTACCACTCGGCCCTCATCAACCTTCTTGGTCACTTCACCAACGAACTCTAACAAATTTGGGAAGCATGACCTCCCACTCACAAGTCTATGCTGACTGCTCTGAATCAAACCCTGTGTAAGTAATGGGTGCAGTCCATAGTATGCTGTCCTTCATTGTAAGATGATTCGAGTACATAGTAATGTCATCTTCCTGCTGTTGTAGGGCCTTGCTGAGAGCGTGGTTGGGACATACTCTCCGGATTTGATCTCCTTTGTAAGGAATGATCTCCTTACCACAGACAGGGGTGATGGTATCATGAGGATAGAGTGAAGAAGCTGAGTGTTTAATCAGTAGAACTGTGAGAGACGAAGATATGGTGACGTTAAACACAAGGAGTGGCAGCGATCACTTACTTCCACAAGAGACATTGACAGGGTGAGAAATTCCAGACTTTACCCAGGATTAATTGGTTTGATTTATTGTCACGTGTACCTCAGTACAGGGAAACACTTTATTTATGAGCAGTGAAGGCAGATCATAGTCAGCATGGCCAGGCAGATCATAGGATGGAAATAGACTTGGACAGAGTAAGGCATTACAGGTTACACTGAACAGGACGTGCACGAGACAAGATCAACATGAACAAGATCAGCATTATTTGAACTTAGACATTCCATTCATCAGTCTAACGTGACTTTCCTAATAGTTTATATGCCTAAATTAACTCGCCACACTTTATTGTGTAGTCAGCGTGTGAACCCGTACTGAATGCCATGTTGTTCACAATCCCCAACAGCAGCCACAATACCTTCCATCTGAAACAGCTAGCCATTCCCACCAGCTTCCGCCCGACATAGAGAACACCAGGCTGTAGCTCGGGTGCGTGTTGTTGTGGTTCTGTTCGCCGAGCAGGGAATTTGTGTTGCAGGCGTTTCGTCCCCTGTCTAGGTGACATCCTCAGATTCAATCAATAAGCACATCGACCTGGACCCAACATACCGGCCACTACAACGGACAGCTGGAACTGACAACCGGAAGTGGTAGATACAAATCACTATAAATGCCGGAGGAAACATCACAGAAGCGCTTCACAGGAGGCTCCCAAGCACTGAGGATGTCACCTAGACAGGGGACGAAACGTCTGCAACACAAATTCCCAGCTCGGCGAACAGAACCACAACAACACGCACCCGAGCTCCAAATCTTCTCACAAACTTTGAATTAGTAATAGTTCCTAGATATGTTATTCTGTTAACTTTCCAATAGAGTTACGTTATTCTAAATTCCTCTTTCGTTGGTTTTATTTCATCTTTCGTGTCTAGGTAAATGGTATTTTGCTTCACACCGAGTAGTTTGACCAGTCACATTGCATCTGGAAAAGACAGTTTATGTTTCCTTTAAAATAAGAAAACATTAGAGTGTCGGCTACCGCCTTCAAATATTGTCGAGGAGCTCTGGTGTGGCCCATCACACTAGAATCCTTCTCTTCCTGAGTAATATGTTGGTGGCACTGAATGGGCTGTCCCTGTTCTTCTCCAATAGTGTCAATGGGCTGAACGACTTCCTCACATTCCTGTGAAACCAGTGTGAGGTGCAGAATGATCTCTTGTTTTACTGTGGTATTGTGCAGTGTCAGACAGTCCTTCATATGAATGTTACAAACTCTTTAAAAGCACAAGCCTCAATGGAGTCCATGTCTTGCTGCACATGGACACAATACAGTTCAGAAGCTGACAGGGGCGTCAAATTATTCTGAACATTGTGGAATCCTCAGTGACCATCCCCACTTCTGATCTTATGATGGGGAGGGTGTGCGTGGGGAGACATTGATGAAGCAGCTGAAGATGTTTGTGAAGAAGAAGCTACCCTGAGGATCTCCCACACAGCTGACCCAGGACTGAGATGATGGACATCTTCCTTTGTGCCATGTTTGACACCAAACATTGGAGAGTTTATTCTGATTCCCGTTAAGTTCAGATTTGTTAAGTTCCTTGATGTCAACAGAAGTCAACAGAAGCCTTGATATCAGGGTCAGTCATTATTACCTGACCCCTTGTGTCAACCTCTTTTGTTCATATCAATAAGCCATGGTATAGGAGCAGCAAGGGTTTTCTTCAAACAGGTGGCATTGAATGTCAGGATTTCTCTTCTCAAGAGTGTTCGGGGAGCCAGGTGACTGAAAGCATTTGAAGAGGAGGTAGATGGATATTGATCTGTCAGAGAGTTGAGGGCGATGACGAATTGGGTATGAAAGAGGATTTGAGACCAAAAGCAGATCAGTCATGTACTTAGTGAAGAGCAAGGAAGGTTTGGGGAGTGAACGACCTGCCCCTGTGTCTGATGTTCTCACATTCTGTTATTTGATAGTTAGTGGGTGTAATTTTCATGGATGCGCAATTATTGCATTTTGCAGTCAGGAGAGCAGAGGATTCTGTGAGCAATCTCTGGGTGAGGTGTGGGGGCGACATTCACAGCGAATCTGGGTCTACAACATGATCAACAAATGAAACACAAGTTTCAGAGACGGGAAGCTCTGGGTTTTCCAATTACATTTCCCAAATCACTTCAAAGCGTGTGTGACAGCCTTGAGGGGCAGAATGGTCTCCTCTGTTTCTGTGCACCAGGTTATAGGTGTAAGTAGCCTCCAACTGCTCCTGCTTAACAGGTTTGAGGGGCTGAATGGAACACAGAAACATGGGACTGAGGAGCAGGAATGGGTCATTAGATACTTTGAGCCTTCTCCACCAAGCACTAAAATTGTTGCTGATCACGTTATGGTCTCAGCCCCACTTTCCTGTCTGCGTCCAAATATCTGTGCATCACTTCCCTGTCAAATAATTAACTAAAGTAGCTTTTAGTCCATGTGAACATAGAGGCAAGATAAAAACTTCCAGTGAAGAGAATTTTGACTTAAAAGGTCCTTTCAGAACATTTCATCATCCCTTTATAGAATCAGAGAGTCATGCAGAACGGAAACAGACAAGTTAGTCCAACCTGTTCACCCCGATCAGATTTCAAATCTGATTTAGTCCCATTTGCCAGCATTTGGTCAATATTCCTCCTTTATCAGACACTTTTTAAATGTGTGATTACACCCTCCTTGACCACTTCCTCTGACAGCAATGTCTGTACACACAATACTCTCTGTGTGAAACGTTTATCTTCAGGTCCCTTCTCAATCATTCGCCCTCTCACCTGCAACCTATGCACTCTTGTTCTGGTCTCCCCTATCCTGGGATCAGAACGTGACTTTTCAGAATATCCATACCCCTGATGATTTTATAAACCTCTATTATGTCACTCCTCAGCCTCTAAGGAGAAAGCACCTCAACCTAAGTCCTGGAACATCTGTGTAAATCTTTTCTGCAGACAATCGAGTTGTACGCAGTATTCTTAAAGTGGCCTCACCAACATCCTGTACAGGTGCAACATGCCACCACAACTCCTATACTCAATGCTCTGACTGATTAAGGCAAATTTGTAAAATGTGTTCTGTCCCACTCTGTCTACCACTTTCAAGGAACAATGTACCTGCAGCCCGATGTCCATTTGTTTCACAACACTCACCAGACCCTTACAATTAAGTGCATAATTTCTGCCCTGATTTGCCTTCCCAAAATGCAATTTAAATTAAACTTCATCTGTCAGTCCTTGCCCCTTTGTCCCATCTATTTGTGGTCTTGTTGTACTCTGAGGTAATCTACTACACCACCTTTCTGATGTAATCTGTAAACTTACTAACTATGGCCCCGATAATCACATCTAAATCCTTGACATAAATGATGAAATGCAGTGAACTCAGTCCTGATTCTTACAGCACACTGCTGCTCACAAGCCTCCAGTCTGAAAAATACCCCTCTTCCTTCAAGCCAATTGTGATGAGATTCTTCTGTATCCCACGTGACTGAAACTTACTAATCTGTCTACCAATCAGAATGTTGTGAACACCTTGCTGAAGTCCATATAGACAATATCTACCAAACTGCCTTCATCAATCTTCTTTCTCACCTCTTAAAAAACTCAACCCAATTAATGAGACATGATTTCCCATGCAGAAAGCCACGTTGACTACCCTGATAAGTCCTTGCCTTCCCAAATGTATGTAAATGCTATCCCTCAGAATCCCCTCCAACAACTTACCCACCACTGACATCAGGCTCACCGGTCTATAGTTCCCCAGCTTTTTGGTCACTGTTTCCTTTTCTAGTCCCACTTCTCCACTGCTCACAACAAACGTTAAATATAACCAGGTCGGTAATGTGGCCGATGATATTGGTCTCAGACTGGGTCAGGGTCAGTTTTAGGAACAAGTCAGGCTAGTTTCTTTAATCTGCTAAAACAGTACGTTTATGATCCAGAGCAATGTTACTCCAACTACGAGGGAAAGATGAATGGTAAACTGTTTGGGCATTGCAACACTGACACACACACACACACACACACACACACACACACACACACACACACACACACACACACACACACACACACACACACACACACACACACGATAAACAAAATCACTGCAAGTTCAAGTTGAAAGAACGTTGTCCACATATTAGTCTAACTCATGACGAAAGGAAAAACTGAGAGATTATCCCAAATGTTATTCTGTTTCTGAAGATATTCTACTCACCCAAACTGCGAATAATGGGATTCCATCCTGGACCAGTTGGATTTGGCTGAATCCCCTTTGCATTAGGCAGCGAGGAGATTCCAATGAATTCTGGTCAGGATTGCCCGAAGGGTAGCACAGTGGCTCAGTGGTTAGCACTGATGCCTCACAGTGCCAGGGACTTGGGTTCGATTGCAGCCTAAGGTAACTGTCTGTATGGGGTTTGCATATTCTCTCGTTGTCTGTGTGAGCTTCTAATGGGTGCTCCAGTTTCCTCCCACAGTCCAAAGCTGTGTAGGTTCGGTGGAGTGGTCATGCTAAATTGTCCATAGTGTTCAGGGATTTCTAGGTAAGGTGCATTAGTCCGGGGTAAATGTAAGGGTACGGGTCTGGGAAAGTTACTCTTTGGAAGGTTGGTATGGACTTGTTGGGATGAAGGGCCTATTTTCACACTTCAGGAAGTCTACAAAAGTAAGAATGGGAACGATGACTGTAGAGCTTTTTTACAGCATGCACACATTGCTGTGATGAGGAACAATGAAGGAGAGAGAATTCAATAGTCTGTTCCTACTCGGCAGATGACATTTTCTCCCTCTCTGAGCTGAACCACTCAGTAATGTCATCCTCTCCCAAACTGGACCATGGGAGTCTCCTTGTACATTGTACCTTTACTGCTGCGAAATGTGACTTCACTCAACACGAATGGCTGTACTTTCAGTCATCCTGGGCCTAAATTCTGAAATTCAACACCGACACCTGTTCTTTCTCCATCAAGTCACAATTCTAAAACCAGTTTAATCAGTTTGTTCAGATATATTAGAAGATACGTCTGTGGGATTTACACTTAGACCTTTGTGCCCGGAGGTAGGGACACAAGCACCACTCGGCAATACCCATAAAGCTGTAACATTATTCTCCTGTGTGTTTGTTCATCAGCCTGTTATAACATGCTGTGTCACACCTCTGCAACAGGCAGGACTTGAATCCGGGCCTTCTCGTTCAGAGCTAGGAACACTACCACACAAGTTCAGGAACTGGAAGCAAATCGAGAGCTCTGGCTCAGAGGCAGGGACACTACCACTACACTACTAAACCCAGATTTTGGGTCATTTGTTAAGTGCCAGCTTTCAGCTCGGTGTGGAGTTACTATAATCAGGTTACCGTTACTGAACTACACAAAAGACTTCGTATTGTTAAACAAATGCAAGATATTTGTCTCAACTGTAGGATATTGAGGGCACGTACTATGCCATCGAAATTAACTATGAACATCTTTAATCGCTATTATCTGTAGTCTGCAATATTAGAGAAAGGAATCCTGCAGACATACTCTGCCCAATGAAGGGTCTCAAATAGATATTTATTACTGAACACCAGACACGGAGAAAGACCATAATTTCTGGCCCCAAAGCACTGATCAGTATTACCCACCTCGAACAAGTGTCTGCCCTCTGCCTAAAACCATGAAATGATACCAGGCCGCTGATTACTGTCCAGCCTCTCCTCCCCACTGACTGTGTCTGCAATCCGTCCCTCCTCCCCCTAACCACACAAGGCAAACCAAGCTCAGGGTCTTTGTGAAAATCAAGGCCGGAGTGTGCAGGCCTCCTGGAGGGGAGGGGGTGCATTTTTAAATTAAACGGGGAAGGTGAGGAGGTGGTAATGTCACTCACTGGGCTGAGGATTGGCAGATGGATTTTAGTTTGGATTAATGCGAGGTATTGGATTTGGTAAATCAAACAAGAGTAGGACTTATACAATTAAAAGCAGGGCCTTTGGCAGTGTTGTAGAACAGAGACGAAGGCCGTCAGGTATAACTTTTTAAAACTTGCATCTCATATAGATAGTGTGGTTAAGAAGGTGTTTAACACACTTGTCCTCAAAGGTCAAGTGAGTATCGGAATTGGGGCGTCATGTTGAGGTTGTACAGGACATTGGTGAGACCTTTCCTCGAATACTGTGTCCAGTCTGGACATCCTGCCCGCTCATTCCATAGGCACACCACCCTCTGAATGAAACAGCTGCCCTTAGGTCACTTTTAAATTTTTCCCCTCTAACCTTAAACCTATGTCCTCGAGTTTTGATCTCCTCTACCCTTAGAAAACACCTTGACTATTCACTTAGATATTATTGACCTTGATATTATTAAGCTGGAGAGGGTTCAGAAGAGATTAACCTGGGTGTTGCTGGAAATGGAGGGATTGAGCTATAAGGAGAGGCTGGGACATTTTTCACTAGAGAGTAAGATTAAGGGGTAACTTTTCAGAGGTTTATAAAATCATGAGGCGTACAGATAAGCCGAAGGGCTGAAGTCTTTCCCTATAGTCGGGGGTTCAAGACTGAGGGATATTTTAATGTGCGAGGAAAAGGATTTATAAAAGTCATGCAAGGTAATTATTTTAGACAGAAGCTGGCTTGTGTGTGGAATGAACTTGCGGAGCAAGTGGTGAAAGCAGGGACAGTTACAACGTTTAAAGGACATCTAGATCAGTCCATGGATAAGACACCAGTTTGGATGGTGCTGTGAGCAGCTGCCCTCTCCCTCCCACTCTCTGAATGGATCCCTGTTGGTTTTCACCCCCTGCCAATGCCGGTGCAGTGGCGTGGGGAGGCCAGCAGAGGGTAAAAAGCAACACTTTAAGCACCACAGAGACTGCCAGACCTGCCCCACACAGAGACACACAGATACACACACGGAAATGGTTAGGACACGGCGTGAAGCTCATCTGGTAACTTAAACTAACCATAAATAAATACTCAATTCACCTCATAAACTGTTAAAATATGAGGGACAGAGAACTCCCAAATTCCACTGTTTAAATAAAATCATCAATTTATTTTTTCACTCAGAAAGTCAACATTTTACATCAACTGTTCACAACTCTGAGATCCCTTTCTCTGAACTGCTTATTACCCGCCTCCAGCTCTATAGCAATATACTGTTTCTGGATCTGCCATCCTCTCATAACACAGGGGCTTGTAAACTCTCAGTTCAGAGCAGCATTCACTCTCTCTTAAAGGTACAGTAAACGCTTTCAACTTCATCACATTATACCCTGATGAATATTGATAAGTGGAGCCAATCCGAATTTCTCTTGCTCTGTGGTTTGTCGATATTTCATTTACTCCGTCTGGTTTGTATCAGGACTTATATTGCTCTATTGGCAGTATGTCATTGTTCGACTCTGTCCGTGGGAATATATCAGTATTTCACTAGCTCACACTCGTGTGTGTGGGGCAGGATTTCAGTTGGGGACTGTGACACTATGACAACCTTAATGTTTGTAAATGGTACCGAACCTGGAGGAATTGTGAAGTCTATGGAGGACAGTGTGGAACTCTAACAGGACAATCAAATATTGGTGTCGTGTTCAGGTGTATGGCAGCTGGGGATCACTGCAGAGCAGTGTAAGGTGATGCATTTTGGTAGGAAGGACATTTCAAGACAATATAAAACAGGCTGTACCATTATAAAGGGGGTGCAGGAGCAGAGGGCCCTGGTTTTATATGAACACTGATTATTAAAGATATCAGGACAAGTGGGGAGAGCAGGAACTCTCACAGATTAGTTTCGGTATCTGAGCTGTTTACAGGGGGCGGTGTGGGAGGGAGCCTCCATGCTCCCTTCCTGGGAGGTAGTGGTGGTGACGATGTATTATGAGGATACCCTCCCGCCCACCGAGACCGTGGGGATTCCATTTGTACCCGCTCGACACAAAAGGGAGGTGGCATCAGGGTCACGGCTTCTAAGTTGTGCCAGGAGGAAACGGAGCTACCAGTGGGTTTAAAATGAGAATTGCCCTTCACTTAACATTGCTCCTTATTTGGTCGGTGGGACGTGGATGTTTCAGAATCCCCACACGAGGCGTCCCGGTCCTGTCCGGCTCGTACCACAGTCCTCCCTACATGGCGTGGGTGAGAGGGGGGTTAGAGGGGGGTGAGGGAACTGATATCGGGCACTTCACCTCCCAGCTTGACAGTTTCTGTCGTATTTCAGGCTGTTTCTCCTGGAATGGGAGCAAGGAAGGAGGGAGGGAGGGTGGGGGTGGTTGCCCATAGTGTTAGTGCTAATGTTGGTGGGGGACATGGTGAGGTGTCCGGCGGGAGTCAGTCCACACTGTTGTATCTATGAAGCGTTATTCGTGTAGGGGGTAGAGTGAAGGGAGAGAGAGAGAGAGAGAGAGAGAGAGAGAGAGAAGGGGAGATGCATGCAGTAGTGACAGTGGTGGAGCATGAGCCTTGTTCGGGGGTGGTGCTATAACTGATATACAGTGAGTGCGAGGGAGCAGAGAGAATACGGTGACCCTTATCCCAACAGAGCGGGGAAGGTTATTGATGCTTGTCCTGTATTGCTGGGCAATTCTTCAGACCGCAGATACTGCACTGAGCTGGGCGGGGAACTCAGAACATGCTCAGTGGGTCTGGTAGCATGGCCCACTCTGGGAAGAGAATAGTCCCCCTCTGTACTAGCCCATTCACCAGGACTTCCGTGACTCTGTTGACAAACCGTTGCCTAATTGCCCGTTATCTCAGGGGAAACTGAGCAGGGCAGCTTCAAACGGAGAAAGCTCAACCCTCTGCCCATTGGCCTTTTGGAGTTGGCAACAGTGCCAGGGATCACAGAATATCCGGGGTCATGTGGGTGTTCGTGCGTACCTCCAATCATGAAGAAAAACCGAGCTGGCATTG
Organism: Hemiscyllium ocellatum; assembly: GCF_020745735.1. Taxonomy (NCBI): domain Eukaryota; kingdom Metazoa; phylum Chordata; class Chondrichthyes; order Orectolobiformes; family Hemiscylliidae; genus Hemiscyllium; species Hemiscyllium ocellatum. The sequence continues at coordinate 29,625,705 of NC_083444.1, forward strand.
AATTAGTGGTGGGGGAGATAGTTGATGAGGTGAGTTCGATGAGATATCACCAGGAAACTAGCTCAGTCTCATACAGACAATCCTTCTGTCATACTCAGTGAAAATGTCAATGTGACAAATTATTGTTAGATGCAGCCCAATGTGTCGAAGACTCTGCTGACCCTCCTCCCAGTTACAATGCTGACAATCAAATGCTCATCCAATACTCTCCATCACCTGAACTCACACCAATATCCCATTCACCCATCACTCCTGGAAACACTGGCTCATGTTGCAGGATACCGGTGAAATGTCTTCATTTCAGAATTCTGGATCCTGGGAATACATTCTTCCATGACATTGTCTCTCAGTCTCGCTCTCTCTGTCTATTCCCCAAACCCCTCCCATTTATTAATACTTAAACTGATTCCCCCGCCATCTCCCCCTGGAGTGATGTTCGCACCCACAGCACCCCTGTGTCATGGCACAATGGAGATATGGAGCTGTAAATGGATGGGAGTTGTACATCCTGTTACTTCCAGCATGGGCTGCAAGTTTCCCCACGCTGGGAAATGATCTAACACAATGTTACTGAGCAATGCACTGGGATGATGGACACAGTTCCACACCCTGGTCACATATCTCATCTGGGCTTATAGATCAATGTACTATTGTGGTCTGCATACCTTTCTACTCTGGCTAAATTGTGACTGCGTTGCACAATACACCAGCCCGGTCTGCACAGCGCTCCCTGCTGAACACATATCTCATCTGGATTGATAGATCAATGCACTGCTGAGGTCTGCACAGTGTTCTTCTCTGGACTGATTGCAGGGTGGTGTTCAGCAATGCACTAGCCTGGTCTGCGCAGTGTTCCATGCTGAAGAGATATCTCCTCTGGGTTTATGGTGTCTGGTCTGATTTGCTGAGATGGATTGAGAATGTGATATAACTAATCCTTTCTGTTGATATGGCAATGGCTTTATTTTTGTTCTCATTCATGTGATTGGACCCTCCAAATTCTGATTCCTCCAGCCAGTCCCATTCTTCAGTCTGCCTCCATCGTTCGGCAACATGTTGTTGATGAGTAATTTTCCAGTTTCAATGTGAATATCTGTCCTGTCTATTTCCCTGGTCATTGACATTGCTCACCCTGGAGAATCGGGATTCACTGTGATAAACCTCAGTAAGGTCACTCCTCAGATACAACTCTTCAGGGAACATTGCCCCAGCCCATTCGTACTCTCGCTGTAGCTCAACATCACTCGCCATCACCGCCCCACCCAATACTGTCAATATACTTGGAAATCTTTTCTGCACGCTTTCAAGTTTAACAACATCGTTCCTACAGCAGTGAGAACAAAACTAAAGGCAATATTACATAAGTGGCAGAACCTAGTGTGTAGGCGAAAGTGAGTATTGCAGATGCGGGAGGTTAGAGTCGAGAGTGTTGTGTTGGAAAAGCACAGCAGGTCAGGCATCCTCCGAGGAGCAGAAGGACTGATGTTTCGGATGAAAGCGCGATTCCGGATGAGGGAATTTTTGCCCAAAACGTCGAATTTCCTCCTCCTCGGATGCTGCCTGACCCGCTGTGTTTTTCCAGGACCACACTCAAATTCCAATGTAAATCCCAAATGGCCTCCTTCTTCAAAGACAGCAATTTCCCTTCCCACAAAGTCGACGATGCCATCCAGAGCATCTCATCCACTTCCCACACCTCTGCCTTCAACATTTACCCCTCCAAACTCAACAGGTAAAGAACATTCTGTTCCTCACCTTCCATCCCACCAAATCTCCAGATACAATGCATTACCCTCCCCTATTTGTGCCACCTGCAAACAGGCCCCCACCTCCAGGGATATATTTCCCTCCCCAACCCGATCTGCGTTCCATAAAGAACATTCCTGGTGTGACTCCTTTGTCAGGTCTACGCCACTCAACAACCCACCCTCCACTCCTGGCACCTTTCCCTCCCACCACAAGAATTGGAAAAGCTTTACCCTCACTTCCGTCCAAGACCCCAAAGAATCCTTCCACATCCTTCGGAGGTTTACATGCACTTCCACACATGTTGCCTACACTATCCATTGCTCCTGATATCTCCTCGATACTGGGGAGACTGGACGCCAATGGCGGAACGCTTCAGAGAACATCTCTGGGACACCCGCACCAACCAACCCCACTACCCCGTGGATGAATACTTTAACTCCCCCTCCCACCCCGCCATGGACATGGAGGTCCTGGGCCTCCTCCACCACCAAACCTTAACCACCCGACGCCTGGAGGAAGAAAGACTTAACTTTTGCCTTGGGACCCTGCAACCACATAGGATCCATGTGGATTTCACCAGTTTTCTCATTTACCCTCCCTCCAACTTATCCCAGTTCCAACCTTCCAAATCAGCACTGCCCCATCCTACCTGTCCAACTTCGTTCCCATCTATCTGCCTCACCCTCCTCTCCGACATATCATCTCCAACCCTTACTTCATCAACCTATCACATTATCAGCTACCGTCCCCAACCCCATCCCTTTCCCATTTATCTCTCAGTTCCCTTGGGCCACAAGCCTCACTCCTGATGAAGGGCTTACACAAGAAATGTCAGTGCTCCTCTGATGCTGCCTGGCCTGCTGTGCTTTTTCAGCACCACACTCTCGACTCTGACCTCTAGCATCTGCAATCCTCACTTTCTCTTGCGTTAATGTATCCAGAAATTTCCCCACCAGACATCTTATGAAGCTGCTCTGTTATTTTATCCCTGGGATATATATAGCCCCGCAATGCTCTAGCAATACTCCCACGTACAAGGGAAAATTAAAAAAAGAATATTTATAGTCCGTCCGTCAGCAACCCTCATCCATTCCATCCAGACTGAGTAAATATTCCCTTTTATTACGATATGAAATGTTATGTGAGAAAGGGGTTAATTGAGCCTGTTTATTCGGTGAATGTGATTAATGTCAGTCTCCATGGATTCTAATTCTCCCAGTGGAGAGTTTCCGTCTTTTAATGATAAATGAGCACCGTTCAATGTGCTATCCCATAGTATGAGCGGGAGCATCATCGACAGCACTAACAGGGATAAGGAGCTCCAGATGGAGAAGGGGAGGAGAGATCATAACCTGAGAACATTAGACTGGAATGTTCCAACAATGGACAGGGGTTTATCTGATGATGTTTCATCCCTTTCGATATATTATGATCGGTTGTCATTATCATGGCGGATCTATTATGCTCTTCTCATTATTCAATATTTTTATTATCCTTTCCTGTCTATCGTTGGTGTTCCTGGTAAGTCTCACCGTCCAGCTATGTTTTTTCTATAAACCAGTTATGACTGCGTTACTGCTCTTTCATATAGTCTTCACTTCTTGTGACTATTATTGTTCATGTTGAGACTCTGAATCCAGATATTGACTCCACAGACCACCACTAACTGCATCAGGGAACCTGTTCAATTCCTGTCTCCCTCCTCGCTTCTGGCAGTGTTACTCATGGGTCTCTGTATTGACCTGCTCAGTTTCAGATGTGAACCATTGTCTCTCTGCCCTTGTTATTTAACTGTTTGCAGTGTTGAGGTCATAGCCCTCTATTATGTTTACAAACTCCGTTTCCTTCCTGGCACTCCACCCCATCCCTGGCCAATATCTTTTTTTAAAATTCATTTCTGGGACTTGGGAATCCCTGGCTGGCCAGCATTAATAACCCATTCCTTTTTGCCCTTGAGAAGGTGGTGGTGAGCTGCCTTCTTGAATCGCTGCAGTCCACGTGCTGTGGGTTGACCCATAATGCCGTTAGGGAAGGCATTCCAGAATTCTGACCCAACCACTGTGAAGGAACACCGGTATAACTCCAAGTCATGGTCGTGAGTGGCTTGGAGGGGAACTTGCAGGTTGTGTTTGACACAGACGAATCACAACTTTGGTGATCCCTTTGGCCATGAGCTGATTCTGACACCATGCCCTAACCATTATTAACTTTAACTACTCACTGCACCAGAATGTACTTCACTGGCTTAACCCATCTGCTGTTTGAACCTTGAGCTGTGAAATACAGACTTAATGACGACAACAATCTGCTGCTGACACTCTCAGGTTGAAACCTGCAGAAACAAATCTGTTTCAAATTCACACCAAAATCCCATCCGTCTGACATTCCTGTGCACGCTGATCTACATCACTATTGTTTCTGACAATGTCTTTATTTTGATATTCTAAAGCAGTTTAACTCCCCTGTCCATGAAACTTCCCTCAGTCTCCATGTGTCGATCATCCAAATCCCTGCCAGTTGTTCATATTTAACCTGGTTTCCTTTAAGTGTATTTTCTCTCAAGCAACGATTTTCATATTCAACCACCCCACATGCATGCCCCCCACCACATACACACATACACACACACACACACACACACACACACACACAAATACACACACACATACACACACACACACAAATACACACACACATACACACACACACATACACGCACACACACACATACACATTGAGTTAGAATGGATCAAACAAAGTAACTTTGAGAGATGACTCAGGGTATTAAAAAGAGAGCAACCTATGACACATTTAGAGAGATTCTTCTTTTGGAGGAGTTCGAAAACTCACTTCCTGCAGTCATGAGAACTCGTGGGGAAGAGGCAGAGAATTAAATGGCAAGATTAGAAGCTGAAATGGCTAATGATTATTAGTTGAACCATAAATTAAAGTCTGGCTTCTGGGAGCGCTTGCGAGGAATGTGCAAGATCTCAAAATATATACCTGTGTGTAAGTGGCATCGGCCAGGAGGAGCAGGGAAAGGAGTTACAGCATTAAGAGCAACAGGAGCATGTAAATCCTTTAAGCTGAGACAAGAGTAAATATGTCATTGAGAAGGACTATTGGAGAGATGAGAAGTGCTCCATTATGTAATCTGTGGTTGGAAAGTTCAGTGGAAACATCAACAGAAATATTTCACAACTGGGAAGGAGGTCTTGAGCTTGGTGTTGGCGTTACAATATTTCAGCATTTTAATTGCCTATAACGTGTCTGAGACAAATCTACATAATGATCACAACGCCTGAACATTTTTAGAGAAATTTAGGGAGAAAACTTCCAGTCTGTTCAGATAGAGCTATTATTGTTGCCATCCAATTTGCAAGTTACACAGGTGAGAGGACAAGAAACCGTACTTGCTGCCAAGTTGTCGAAACTTGGATGAAGAAAAACTGAGTTGTTCTGTAGCAGAAGTAAACTGACTGAAATAGAATGGGGTTGTGAATGCTTACATGTTTAGTGTCAATGCAATATAAACTAGTATTGTAGTCTGCAAAAACAGGAAGAATAAAGGGTTTAAAATGAATCCATCATTGTATATTCATGTTATTTGTTTTCAAACAGGAAGTTGTGACGGTGTTGTCACGTTAAAACGGTTATTTTATCTTGAATTTTTTTTGAAGAGAAGTCTTAGAGGCAGAGATGCCGAACTGCCACCTGAAAACAGCTTAAGTAAATAACTGAAAAGGCCTTTAGGTTTTATTAAAACGTTGGTAACAATGGAAGGGCAGTGGCCAGCTCTCCCAGAGCAGATCTCCTTCGTTTTGTGTTTAGATGCAGCATTCAGAAGCTGCTGGGGATCCCAGACGGGGTGGAAGCTTCAATACATGGTCCCAAACTGCTCATCTCTCTGAAAACTTTCTTAAAGTTGCTTCCTCCAGGTTTGGAGAACTACACATAAGATTCTGTGTTTGAATTTACCTTTATGCCAGGGGGTGTGTTTGGGGGATGTTCCATATTAGCGCAGTTAATTAGTAGAAGGCACTGTATCTATTGTTTGCGTCGGTGTTCCAGTAAAGAGGCTCTCCCCAATTGGTCTTCTCTTTGATTGTGTTTTAATTGGAGCGTTTGAATGGATTGCGTTTTGCTTAACATTGAGTGGGTTGACCAGTTGCAACATCTGGAACAAACAGTTCGCAAATACCTTTAAAATAGGAAACGTTAGGGTCTAGGCTGCCTTCTTAAAGTATTTTGACAAGGTCTGGCCATGTCCATAATACTTGTAGCTGAGGATATTCTGACTGACGCCTGTTATCGAAAAGTCAGTGGAGGCGCTGGAGGTTGTGCTGTGAGCTGCCGCAGACATTCAGGGAGACCTGAGGATTTGGTGACCCAACTCTGGATGGAGCCTGGGCACTTTGTAACAATATCTGGGTCTGTAACATGAACACCAAATGGAGCAGTGGCTGCAGAGAGGGGAAGCTCTGAAACCACGGAGTGAGTATGTGTGCTGGAAAGGGGTCTGCTGGATCCACACCGGGTTTTCCAGGTAAAGCTTCCCAAGCTTCACTTAACCCAGGAGCAGAGTGTGAGGGGACACTGATTGAACAAGGAGCTGGTCACAGAGTGGTGTCACCTCCTTCAACACGACCTGCAGCTTCACACTAGTGGGAGGACGGTGCTGCCAGTGGCTGTTAAGGTCGCAGTGTCATTTAGCTTCTATGATCCGGAACTTTCCATGCTAGAGTGGTTGACATATCCATAATCTCCCAATATCTCAACATCAATGTCACCATGCATGTGTGAGGTCCCAATGTCATTGAGGAGAGCTAGAGGAACTGAAGGACCTCTCACCCCATTAATGTTACAGTGTGCCCATGCATAGGGCATCATGTTGGTGAATACCCACTGTCCTGGCATTAGCCACAGCCTCTTCATTCAGAAGCAGTCAACCATTCCCATCAAACTTCGGTCTCCATTCAGAAAGAAAGGATAGTATTTCGGCTAAAGGCTGTCCCTTTGTTAAACGGTTCAATACACCGTCCAGCTCACCACTCCCCACCGCCAACCAACCACATCAAAATATCCCGTGTGCACTGAGAGAAACTGGACCACTGGGAATGTCAGGGAGCAGACCATCAGGGAGATGGAACAACACTTCCCATGTCTGAATGGGTTCCAGTGAACGCTCCAGAACACACTGTATCACTATGTCATATAATCCATCTCCATTTCAGTAGTAGACTGACTTCCATTCTTCCTGAAAAAGCTGGCAGGTGATACATTCCGTTATACTCCACTTGAAAAAGTATTATTCATTGACTTTACCTGTCCATATCAATTTGCAGACTCTCCACATTCTCTTGATAATTTAATCTCTTGCTTACGTTAGTATCATCATCAAGTTTAGCAGCAGTTCAGCTGTTCTATCGGCCTGATCGCTGATATAGATTGTAAACAGTTGAGGACCCAGCACTGGTCACTGTGTGACTCCATTGGTTACGTTCTGTCAAACTGATTAAGACTGATTTATCCGGAGTGCCTGTTTCCTGTTTGATAACCAGTCCTCCCCCGTTCCTGTGGAGCACAGTCGAAGGGCTGCATAAGAACGAGGAACAATCCAGCCACTTGAGCCTGCTCCGCCATTGTATACAATCATGGCTGATGTCATCGCCGTGTCAGTTCCATTTCCCTGCCTGCTCTCCATATCACTTAAGTTACTCAATGTCCCAGCGTCCCCTGCACACTGGGGCAGTGAATTACACAGATTCACAGCCCATTGAGAGAAGTAATTTCTCTTCACCTCTGTTTTAAATTTGCTCGGCCTAATCCTAAAACTATGATCTCTTGTTCTAGTGTGCCCCACATGAGGAAATATCCACTCCACACCGACATTGTCAATCACCATTAACATCCTCCAGATCTCAATGAGGTCTCCTCTCATTCTTCTAAACCGTGAGTGCATCGGCCTGAACTGATCAAACTCACTTCAAAAGACAAATTCGTCTCTGCAATCAATCTACTGAACTTGTTCTGAACTGCCTTTGTTGTAACAACATCCGTCCTGCTGTCAGGACAACAAACCTGAACACAGGACGTCAGTTACCTTCTCACTAATACCTTGCAGAGTTACAGTAATTCTTCCCTCCATTTATACTCTATTCTTTTACAAGTAAATGCTGAAATTGCGCGTGCCTTTCTCATTCCCTGCTGTACCTGCATGTGAGTTTTCTGTGGTATCATTACATCAACCAACATTTCCACTTGTGTTAGTGTCAGCTGAAAATGTGGCTGTAGTGTTTTCTCTCCTCTCATCCAAGTAATACAATGGATGGTACATTGTCTGGTCATGTGGTCTGAACTCTATGGAATCCCAAAAGTTGATAACCACTAACGAAACAACTATTCCTTTTCTCTGCATTTTGTTGGCTCACCAGCCCTCTATCCAGGCGAATGACCTCCTCTCAAACCCATGTCCTCTTATTTTACAACTTAATATTTTATGCAGCGTTTAATCAATGCTTTTTCAAAGTCTAGGTACTTAACTGTTCCAGGATCCCTATTGTCTACTTTGCTTGTCACTTCCTTAAAAAAGTTCGAGCAACCAAATTCTAAAAGAATCATGCTGATTGTGATGTATTCAGTCTACTTTTCAAATATCCTGTTTTTAATTAATTAATAACGGATTCTCAGAATTCTCCTTAATTCCCAAGAGTTTGCTCACAACCTTTTCGTGACAAGTAAAGATAACTATCCTAATTCCTAACTTTTTGCAAACTCTATATTCCCTTTCCCATGTTCCTGTGTAACAGGCACAAAGCGTTAAAAGATCTGCTCCAATCACTGTGTAATAGACATGAGTGTCTGAATGGATTCACTCAGTTCCTGGTTTACACACTCAATGGGCTGAATGTCCCCATGGTGTTCGTGCATTATACTCTCGATGGCCAGAATGTCCTGATCTACAGATTCAAGATCTGCTTCTCCTCATCCTGATAATATGTCAGAATCCTGAGGGATTGTGGAATCCTCCTGTTGCTGTACAACATTTTGAGGGGCTGAACGGTCTCTTCATATTTCTTCACAACAGTCTCGAGATACTGAACAATCACCTCCTGCATCCATGAAATGGGATCGATGAAGCGATTTGTCTCCTCCTGTTCCCGTACAACAGACACATGGGAGAATTACTTCCACCTTTAGATTAGATTACTTACAGTGTGGAAACAGGCCCTTCGGCCCAACAAGTCCACACCGACCCGCCGAAGTGCAACCCACCCATACCCCTACATTTACCCCTTACCTAACACTACGGGCAATTTAGCATGGCCAATTCACCTGACCCGCACATCTTTGTGACTGTGGGAGGAAACCGGAGCACCCGGAGGAAACCCACGCAGACACGGGGAGAACGTGCAAACTCCACACAGTCAGTCGCCTGAGTCGGGAATTGAACCCGGGTCTCTGGTGCTGTGAGGCAGCAGTGCTAACCACTGTGCCACCGTGGTTTTCTATAACACCTTTCTATAACAAATCTCAAATAATTTTTCTCCTTCTTTATTTCTCATGCTGAATGGCATCCTGTTATTCTCGTGTACCAATCTCTTCCATTTTCTGTGTTAGAGACTTGAGAAGGCTGAATGGACTGATCCTGTTGCTGCATAACAGGATACTGGTGCCTCATGGCCTACTCTGTGTGCAATGTTATAGACTCGAGGAGCTGAGTGACCTCCTCCTGTAACTGTATATCAGACACAAGCGGCTGAATAACCTCGTCCTGTTCTATTGTAACAAGGTCGAAGGCCTGAATATCCTTCTGCTATTCCTGTGTAACAGGCTGGAGAAGTGGAATTAGTGTATAATTGGCTTTTGTTGCTGACTCTTTCCGGTGTTCTATGTAAAAATACGATCATCTTTTATTCTTGTAAACTCTAATGCATATTAGATCAACCCGATCATCCTTTCCTTATAAGTTAACCCCTACATTGCAGGAATTAGTTGAAGGTACAATTGCTAAGCTGCTTCCAATATCCTCTCTTCAGTGAGGAGACTAATTCTGTAAACACTATTCCAGGTGTGATATGATTAAAACCTTGTACAGCATCAGCAACACTTTCCCAGCCTGATGGAAAGTTCCCACCCAGATTAGAGCACTCTCAGCTGTCTGGGGGAAATGCATAGTACTGTTGAAAAATCGTCATCGTTCTATGTAAATGTTGTCACAAACTCTCAGATGTTAGGAAGGAGGTCTCTGCAGGGTCGACAGGCCTGTGTTTCCCATTCCCTTCTCCAATAGTGAGATTGGTGCCGGGTGTTCTGTCTGGGTTTATCCTTTCAGACCTCGGAGAAGTTTGATACAATTGAGTGCCTGGCTTGGCTGTTTAAGAGACCATTGAAGAATGTATCACATGTCTGTGTGTTTGGAGTCACTTTTAGCTCAGACCAGAAAACACAGGAGATTCACTTCCTGAAATTACATTGGAGAAGCAAATTGGTGTTTACAATCGACATTGGCTTCAGGTCACTGTTACAGACACCAGGTTTTAAATCCCGACATTTTGTTTATTGTTTTTAACTTTCACCAGCTGCCAGAGCATCCAGCATTTATACTGGATGTGGCAGGACTGCACAGCTTCGATCTGATCTGTTGGTCTTGCGATCATTGCGCCCTCTCTATCAGATGTTAGTTCTACAGTTTGGAATGTCACCAGTCAAGTGCGGTAGTTTTATGGTTTGCCATCAGTTTTAGGGGTACACATGGTTCTGACCCTGGCATGTTTACCCACACTCGTCATTGAACCACAGATCAGCTTACTGATAATGGTAGACGGAGGGATTATCCCGGGCAAGAAGTTACAGATTATAGTTAAATATAATTCTGCTTCTGTTGTTGCTGTGGTTTACAGCACCACATGGAATACACAATTTGAGCTGCAACATCTCCAATGCGGTTCAGCTGCCTGTCCCCCAGTTCACACCGAGACCCTTTCACCCATCAGCCCTGTACTCAGTGACCTACACTGGTTTCTGATGTAGTACACGTCCAATTTTATATTCTCATTCCACTGAGTGTCTCTCCATGGTGTCACACTTACAGTTGTCTCATTCCTCAACACCCTTTAACATATTCATCTGAATACTTTCCTTTCCAGTATGTGCGACCTTTTGTGATTAGAGTGAATGTATCTCCCTCTATTTCTCTCCCTGACTAACAGTAAGAGCTCTGTAAGGGTCAGTGATGCCAGCCTCATGTCGTTTCAGAACCAACGAACTTGTGCATATTGTGTTATTGTTCACTTCCCAGTATATGGCGCTCCAGGTTGAACAGGGGGTTTGAGCAACATTGACACAGGTCTTTGAAACGTGTTGAAAAACAGAAATTGATGGAGTGGAGTGAAAGTAGAGTTACTCATTTGGGTCCCCAATGACCGTTCTTCAAGGCCCACAGTTTCTTTTGTTTGTTCTTGTTTCAGATTTCCAGTATCCATCGTTATTTGTTTTATTGAAAATGTGTTTTGTTAATTTCTGGAAAAACACAGCAGGTCTGGCAGCACCTGCGAAGACAGAAAAACAGAGTTAGCGTTGCAAGTCCAGTATGGAAAGGATTGGAAAATGGGCTTCTTAATCCCTTGATAAAGGTAGAGAAGCGGTGACGGGAAACAGAATGTGTGGAGGCGCAGTGCCACTGACAAATGGACTTTTGGTTTGGTTGTGGTAAAATAGTATCAAATGCAAAATGAGTATAAATTACATTGTGAATAGGGGGCGGAAATGGTTTCCTTAATTGAGTGCAAGACAAATGATTCACAAATAAGATAAGTTCATTGGGAGACTAGAAAAAGGAATGTATGAAGATTGGAGAACAACCACAATGGGGTCAGGCTGTGGAAGTATGGAATTGAATTATAACTCCTTCAGGCTGTAACGTACCAAAGTGTAAAGTGAGGTGTTACTCGAGCTTGGGTTGTGCTTCATTGGAACATTGCAGCAGCCCAGGATCGAAATGTCAGCAGGAGAGCAAGGTAAGGTACTGAAATGCGAAGCAAGGAGAGGGTCAGGGTTATTCCAACAAAACAGTCTCTGGTTAGTCTCGGCAGTGTGAAGGATACTGCATTGTGAGCCGCAATGACAGGAGCCCGGATTGTACGGGTACAAGTGAAATGCTGCTTCATCTGGAAGGTGTGTGTTGGGTGTTAATAAATGAGGAATGAGTCAGCGATCTTTTCAAATGTCCACATTTATTTCTTCCTATATGTAGACTACATTGTTCCACAACTTGGAGAGAGTAAGTACTACAGGTTCGTGAGGCCAGACTAATAAACTTGGATCTGGATAAACACAGCAGACCAGACAGAATCAGAGGAGTAATAAGGGCAATATTTTGATCTTGGACCTTATGTCAGGACTTGTGAGGGGGAGGGGAGACCAGAAATGGAGTGATGGGATTTGGAAGGGTGAAGGGTAGGTATGATGGTGATAGGTACATGCAGGTATGGGGTTACCGTAATTTGTCAGTGGGAAGGGTGGAACGGATATGTGAATGAGAAGATGGACAGATGTGTCTGGTCAGGGAGAAGGGACATGGGATAATGCTACAGATGGAGGGAGTTTGAAGCTGCTGCAGTCAACATTGAGGCAATTGGGCTATAAGCTTAAAATGTAAACACTCAGATGGTGTTCCCTGACAATAGACAGGCTATGGGTGGGCATGTCGCCAGACGAGTGGGAGGGAGGATTAAAATGGATGGTAACTGGAAAGTCGAGTTGATTGTTGCGTGCACAGCACTGATGCCTCACACAGAGCCTGATCCTGACCCACCGAGCCTGTCTCCAACTCCCGATGTGGTCTCCTCTATCTCATGTAGACCAAAGGGAGATTCAGGGACATATTCTTGGAGCATCTGCTCTCTGCATGCTTTAACCAACCAAACATTCCAGTTGCTATTTATTTCAATTCCTTCACCCCACCCCGCCCTGCTCATCCAGCAACAGGTCCATCCTTGGCCTCCTCTACTATCAGAGTGAGGCAAAACAGCAACTGGAGAACACAACCTGATCTTTCAGCTGGAGTGCTTACTGTTCAATGGTCTCAATATTGACTTCACTGGCTTCAAGATCTCTCCAATCACAGCCTTATCCCATGTTCCCCTTCCCTGACCTGACCTAAGCTGTCCATCTTCCCATTCCCATATCTACTGCACCATTCCCACTGACCAATCACAACATCCCCCTACTTGCATCCCTTATCACCATCCCACTTACCCTTCCTCCAACCCCACGCTCCTCTCTCTATTTACTCTACGGTTCTCCCTCCCCTGCCCCAGTCTTGATAAAGTCTTTCAGCCTGAAATATTGATCTTCCTGTTCCGAGGATGCTGTCTGACCTGCTGTGCCTTTTCAGCTTCATATATATCGGCTACATAGTTGCACGTTGAGACCTCCACAGCAACAGATTTTATTGTGTTTTTTTTATACATTTTGTATAGTCTGTTTACTGACAGGAGTATCTCAACATTCTCACTACAGGATCAAGGAAGCAGTCTCTTTGTCACATGTGTTCCTGTCTCCCTCGAATTGATTTCCGTTCGTTTCAACCATATTTTCAAGTCTTCTGTTCAAAATAGCATTGAAAATGTAACTCTTGTTATGTTGTAGCTTAATCACACCATGTCCAATGTACATCACAACTTCCTTGTTTTTATATGCCACACACCCAAGAATCCATTAAGTCTTTCTATACAGCAGTTTCAACTTGTCTGGCCATTTATAATTTCCTGCCTTCTGTGTACCTCTCTCCTTAAATGGGGAGGTTACATTTACCAATCCTCCCTCACTCCAAAGTTTCCTGAAAGCTCACCAGCAATGCCTCCACAATCACCTTCGATATCTCTGTAGAACGACGGGGTGTTGTCCGACAGGTGTCGCTGATTGATCCACCTTCACCTTCCCCAGCACCTTCTCCTTACTGGTGGTCACTATACTCACCTCTATCCCTTGACTGTCTCGAAGTTCTGGTATTATGCTGGTGTCTTCCACCATGAAGACTGAGGAGAAGTACCAATTCCGCTGCCATTCCATTGTTTCCCATAACTATTCAAGCTTCATTTTCCAACAGTTCTTTCTTTGTTCTTTTATCCCTGCCTTTGTTGTTATATATAAGTCTTTCAATGTTCTTTTATGTGATTAACAAGCGTAATAGCATATTTCACCGTCTCCTCCCATTTGCTGTTATTAGCTATCCATGCCGGAATTAGTAGGCTTCATAATCATTTACATTCCCAATAATCTTCACCACATTGTGTGCATTTTATTTTGTTTTTATGCTGTCCCAGAGTTTGTTATCACGCACGGCTGCCTTGTCCTCTGCTGAATATCTTTCTTCTTACTTGGGATGAATTTCTGATGGGCTGCTGAATTATCTCCAAAAACTCCTGTCATTGCTGTTTCACCATCTTCCCGTGCTCAGCTCCCCTTCCAACTAATTCTGGCCAACTCCTCCCTCATGTCTTTTTAGTTACATTGCTCAATAATAAGACATTTCTTCCAAAAGTGAGCAATAGATGTAAACTGAAGGAGGGAGGTTTGAGACATGGGACACAAAGAACGATTGGAGGAGTTATTAACTAGATCAAGAGAGAGAGAGAGAGAGAGAGACAGAGAGAGTGAGTATAGATGTGGAGATGTAAAAATAGAGAAGTCTACATGATTGATAGAAGTTGATGTACTTCTGTATTTGGTTTGACAATTCCTGTGTGCTGTTGTCCTTTGTACAGTGTATGTGCAACAGATTAATATGTTGAACTGCTGGCTCTGATGCCAGAACTTTTATCTCTATCAATATGACAAGTATCGACTGTTGACAGAACCCAGCAGGACAATGTATATGGTTCCCGGTAGAAAATTGATTAACTGAAATAAATTGGATCACTAGAAGCAGGAATATATAGCATCCATCCCGATAAAAATTAGAGATTAGATCTGGGAATGCAAGAAAGGGGCAAGAGGCAGAGGGTGTGTTGAGAGAAGAGGAACATAACATCTCAGCTAACGATTACAAAAACATATTAATGTTTTATAAATTTTGTACATCACATGCCTCATTTTTGTTAACTATATCTCTCCTGTTCATTCTGAATATGGTGCACACATATGAACAATCTTATCAATCTGCACTCACACACAGACACACACACACACACACACACACACACACACATATACACACAGATATACACACATACACAGACACAGTCACACACAGACACAGTCACACAATCACAGACACACACACGCAGACACACTCACTCACACACACACAGACACAGACACACACACAGATACACACAGACACACACACACTGACAGACACACGCATAATCACACACACTCACAGGCACAAAAACACACAGACACACAGACACGCACACACAGACACACACAGACACACACACGCACAATCGCACACACATAGACAGACACAAAAACATGCATAAAGACACAGTCACACACACACACACAAACACACACACTCACACACAGACACACACACTCAGAGACACACACACATTCACACACAGATACACACAGACACACACACAGACACAGTCACACACTAACACAGACACACAGTCACAGACACACACAGACACACTCACTCATACACAGATACAGACACACACACAGACACACACAGACACGCACATAGACACACACTCACACAGTCACACACACACTCTCACACACAGACAGACACACTCACACAGAACGACACACACACTCACACACACAGATACACACGCTCACAGACACACGCACAATCGCACACACATAGACACGCACACACACAGACACAAAAACACACAATCACGCACACAGACACACACAGGCACAGTCACACGCACACATACACACACAAACACGCACACACTCACAGAGACACACAAAATCGCACACACACAAACACACACAGAGACACGCACACACACTCACACACATACATACACATTCACACTCACAGAGACACACACAGAAACACACACACACTCACACGCAGACAGACACACACACAGGTACTCACACACACTCACACAGACACACACGCTCACACAGACACACACAAACACAGACACACTCACACACACAGTCACAGACATTCATGCACAGACACACACACTCACACAGAACGACACACAAGCACACACACACAGAGACACAAACACTCACACTCACACACACTCAGGCATAGACACACACACCCACACACAGACATGGACACACACACACTTACAAACACACACAGACACACGCACTGACACACACACACACACACAGATATAGACACACACACAGATATAGACATACACACAGACACAAACTCGCACTCACACACACAGACACACACACATACTAATACATACACACTCAGAGACACACAGACATAGAGACACACTCACTTACACACAGACACACACACACAAACACACCCATTCGCGCGCGTGCACACACACACACACACACACACATACACATCAACATTGTTCGGCCATTCCATTTCAAATTATCTTGTTTTGTTTGCACTGTCACTTGTCATTCCTTATTCTGAATATATTCTGTTACATTCTCTGCATTTTATTTTCTTCTGTCTGTCAAGAAGACATTGGGGTCTGAGGGGATGTCACTTTACTCCTCGTCAGTCTCCACGGCCGCTGTTTTCTATTCCTTTCTGTTTCTTAGCCCATGAAAAATACATACTGTGTCAGACCCTTGAATCCCAACAAACAGGTCAATTTTAAATGGAACAACTACTTTTGTGCTAAGGCGACAAAAAATCTAAAAATGAAAAGGCATACAAGCTGTGCAATAAGATGTTTGCATCTTTACAAACAGATATAGAATTGCATTGTATAAACGATAAACAATTAACTGGTAAGAGCTGTGAGAGTAAAATCGATAGAAATCCGTATTTCTTGTGCATGTTCAGGACAGTTGTGCCCAGAGACAGTTATTTTATTGGAAGTAGTTGTGGTGGAGGAGACGTCAGTGTGGTAACAACATCTTAAATGGCTCTGTTTACTAATGATTATTCAGGCAGTTTCCTATCCCATCCTCGCTATTGTTGGTGTTCCTAGTGAGTCTATCTCTGCCCATTTACTAATTCTCTAACCCATTGTGAACGTCATCATTTTCTCTGTATATTTGGCAAATATATTGTCTTCGTTTTCAATGACAATCACCATTTCTATACCATGAATTTCATATCCTTCGCTTACAAACCTCTGAGGAGAAACAGAAGTGTTCATAACCACCATTATCCCATTTTGTCCTGAACTGAATAATATCTCAATATTCCATCTATCACAAAACCTGTCCACTCCCACCTACACAATATCCCCGGTCCTTACTTCTGCCTCAACGCTGTTTCTGAATAATCCATCATCCACACCTTTCCAGTTACAATTCTCTTGTGGCAACTCTTCTCGTTACACATATTTTGATCGCAAACTTTTTCTTACCTCGATCTGGACCTATGCCAGGTGCAAAGTGTGAGGTCAGTATGATTCTAAAATGAGATGGTCACAGCTTTGTGTCACCTGTTTCAGCATAACTTGTAACTTCGCACGAGGGAGAGGGCTATGCAGTCAGTGACCAGGAAGTGACAATTCCATTGCCTTCTAGAACTTTCTGAGCAGGAGGGAGTGTCACGTCCATCATTTCCCAATTGCAGTGCTCAAATGTATTCACACAGTGACGGAATCCATCTCTACCTCCTGCTGAGGGTAATACCTTTGTGCTGTCTCCACAAAGGGAGGTACCGAAAATCTTCTACAAATACTATAGGACAGATTGCCTGGTGAAAATAAGAACCTGTGCATGATTAGAATTATAAAAGTGAACTTACTCAAAAAACTCATTGAATTGAAGCTTGGCAAGTCACTGCACCAACTGAGCTCCATCCCAGAGTTTTCAAGGAAGTGGCATTACCGCTAGTGAAAGTGATACAGAGTCATACAGGACAGAAACAGACCCTTCGTTCCAACCAGTCCATGCTGACTATTCCAATTCCAAACTAACTTAGTCCTACCTGCCCGCGCTTGGCCCATATCCATCCAAACTTTTCCTATTGATGTACTTATCCAAATGTCATTTAAACATTGTAACGACAAGAAAGAAGTATTGATTACCCTACAAATTGTTTTAGACTCTGGAAATTCTCGTTCCTGCCGATTGGAAAGTAGTTATTGTAATCCCAAATATTTAAAACCGGAATGGGAGGGAAAACAAAAATAGGTACCTTGATATCAGGTCTGAGGAAAATATTAGAAACTTTTATGAGAAATTTTATAACTCGACACTTGGGAAATCACGGTGTGACTTGGCAGAGTCAGCTCAGATTTAGAAACCGGAAATCGTTGAGAAACCTGTGGAGTTTGTGTTAGTTGATGCATCCACAAGAGAGAACCAGTGGGAGTGATGTATTTGAATTTGCAGAATAAGTTTTTACATTGTTGCTAACAACTGAACGAAGGAAGTTGGAGTATATTGATAAGGTGCCGACGGGGTTAACTGGATATACCACATGGATTGAGAATTGGTCAGTGGAAGCAATACAGAACTACTTGCACTTTTATGGACTGAAGGGAGTTACTCGTGGAATATCACACGTTTCAGTGTTTGAACCACAACAATTTGCTAGGCATAGAAATGATTTGGATTAGAGAAATAAACAGCACATATCTCATTTTGTATTGATTAAATGGTAAGGGATTGAGAAGTGTTGTTGTCCAAAAGGACCTGAATGTCCTTCATCATGAGTCACCAAAAATAGCATATCCAAGGCGTAAGTATTGAGCATCTTATATGGCATGTTGCCCTTCATTGTAATATGATTCAAGTGCAGAGGTAAAGCCGTCTTCCTGTAATTGTAGGGCCTTGATGAGAGAATATTTGGGGCACTGCTATCTCCTCAAACAATTATAGCCAGTCTGATCTAAGAAATGATGATACCATGAGGATAGAGTGAAGAAACTGAATTTTACTCTATAGTGCCGTGAGACAAGGAGAGATGACAGCGTTGAAACGTGAGGGTTAGTGACGATCATATGTTTCTAAAAGAGACATTGTTAATTGATTAGATTTACTGTCACATGTACCTAAGTCCAGTCAAAAGCTTTATTTGCGAGCAGTACATGCAGATGGTAGTAAGCAAGATCACACAGATCATAGGTTGAAAAATAAACGTGGGCAGAGTAAGGCTTATATGTTACAATGCGCAGGACATTCAAACAACACCAGATCAGCATGATTCGGAGTTAGATACCCATTCATCAGTCTAACATGGTATTCCTAATACTTTATATGCCTCAATGAACTCTCTCCACATTAATGTGCCGTCTGGATGAGGTCCCAAAGGAAATGTTTAGAAAGATAGGAACCAAGTTAAAAAGTAGGACCTCAGAGGTAGTCATCTCAGGATTGTTACCAGTGTCACGTGCTAGTCAGAGGAGGAAACATAGAATGATCAGGAAGAATGTGTGCCTTGAGAGATGGTGTAGGAGGCAGGGGTTCGGATTTTTGGGACATTGGGACAGGTTCTGGGGGAGGTGGGACTATTACCATTTGGATGGTCTACATCTCAATGGGACTGGAGCCAATGTCCTAGCGGTTGCTTTTGCTAACACTGTTGGAGAGGGGTGTTAAAACTAATGTGGCAGGGGATTAGGAACCAAATGAGGAGGCTGGTGGCCAGGAAGGAGGGAATAACTAAAGCCAAAGGAACTAGAGAATAAAATCAGCACGATTAAGGGGAAGAATAGGCAGGAAGCAGAAGATGAACATAGAGGGGCTGGTAGTTTTAATAAAGAAGTATAGTAGGTAAGGCAGATGAACTTAGGGCTTGGAATAGTACCTGGGAATATAATGTTAATGCGATTACTGAGACACGGTTGAGGGAATGGCGTGATTGTCAACTAAATATCGCAGGATATTAATGTTTCAGGTGGCATAGAGAGGTAGGTAAAGGGGGTGGAATGAAGCGTGACTGGTCAAAGAAGATATCACAGTTGTGCTGAAGGAGGGCACCATGGAAGATTCGAGCAGTGAGGCAATAATGGGCAGAGCTCAGAAATAGAAAGGGTGCATTAACAATGCTGGGGCTGTACTACAGCCCTCCCAACACCCGGCATGAGATATACGGACAATTAGGTAGATAGATCATAGAAATATGTAAGAGCAACAGATGGTGGTGATGGGAGATTTTAATTTTCCCAGCATTGACTGGGATTCCCTTAGTGTTAGAGGTCTAGATGGAGCATAATTTGTAAGGAGGGTCCAGGTGCGTTTTCTAGAGCAGTATAGAAATAGTTCAACTGGCGAAGCGGCCATACTAGACCTGGTGTTGGGAACTGAGCCCGCCCAGGCGGTGGAAGTTTCAGTAGGGGATTACTTTGGAAACAATGATCACAATTCCATTAATTTTACAATAGTCATGGACAAATGTGAGAGTGGTCCTAAAGGAAGAGCGCTAAACTGGGGGAAGGCCAACTACGGCAGGAGCTGGGGAAAGTAGATTCATTCCCTATGTTGGCAGCATTTAAAGAGAGGTTAATTAGAGTTAAGGACAGATATGTTCCTGTGAAAATGATGGATAGAAATGGCAAGGTTGGGAAACGATGGATGAAAATGATATTGTGAGACTAGCTAAGAGGAAAAAGGATGCGTACATAATGTCTAGGCGAATGAAGATAGATGACGCCTTGGAAGAATGTAGGTGAATCGTGAATATAGGTCCAATCTGAAATGAGGAATTAAGAGTGCTGAAAGGGGTCATGAGGTATCCTTAGCGAGCAGGATTAAGTAAAATCTCAAAGCCTTTTGTTCGTATATCAGGAGTAAGTGGGTAACTAGTGAAAGGGTTGACCCACTCAAGGACAAGTCAGGAAAGGTATGCTTGAAGGCAGAGAAAATGGGTGAGATCCTTAATGAGTACTTTGTATCGATATTCACCAAGGAGTGGGACGTGGCGGATGTTGATGTTAGGGTGAGATCTTTGATTACTCTAGGTCACGTCAGCATAAGGAGGGAGGAAGTGTTGTGTATTCTAAAGGCATTAAGAAGGACAAGTCTCCAGGCCTGGATGGGATCTATCCCAGGTTACTGAGGGAAGCGAGAGATGAAATAGCTGCGGCTTTAACAGCTATCTTTGCAGCATCCTTGAACACAGGGGAGGTCCCAGGGGAATGGAGAATTGCTAATGGTTTTCCCCTCGTTTAAGGAATAATCGAGGTAATTACAGACCTGTGAGCTTTACATCAGTGGTAGGGAAACTACTGGAGAAGATATTGAGGGATAGCATACATACCCATTTGAAAGAAAATGGGCTTCTCAGCGATAGGCAGAATGGTTTTGTGCAGTCAATGTCATGGCTTACAAACTTAACAGAACTCTTTGAAGAGGTGATAAAGTTGATTGATGAGGGAAGGCATGTAGATATCATATACTTGGACTTCAGTAAAGCGGTTGATAAATTTCCCCGTGGTAAGCTGATGAAGATGGTGAAGTCGCTTGGGGTCCAGGGTTTCTACCTAGATGAATAGAGAACTGGTTGGGCAACAGAAGAACAGAGATAAGTCATGGAATAGAGTTTCTCAAAACGGAGATCAGTGACCAGTGGTGTTCGACAGGGATCTGTGCTGGGAGAACTCTTGTTGTGATATACATAAATAATTTGGAGGAAGGTGTAGGTTCTCTCATTAGGAAGTTTGCAGGTGGCACTAAGATTGGTGGAGTACAGGTAGTGAAAGGGACTGCCCGAGAATACAACAGAATATAGATAGATTAGAGAGTTGGGCAGAGAATTGGCAAATTGAGTTCAATGTGGAGAAATGGAAGGTGATGCATTTTGGAAGATGCAATTCAAGACAGAACTTCACAATAAATGGAAAAGTCCTGTGGAAAATTGGTGTAAAGAGAGATCTGGGTGTTTAGGTCCATTGTCCCCTGAAGATGGCAAGGCAGATTAGTGAAGCGAATAAGAAGGCATACGGCATGCTTTTCTTCATTGGACAGGGTATTGAGTACAAGAGTTGGCAGGTAATGTCATGGTTGTATCAGACTTTGGTTCAGCCACATTTGGAATATTGCATACAGTCTGGTCCCCACCTTAGCAAAATGATGTGGATGCTTTCGAGAGGGTGCAGAGGAGGTTCACCAGGATGTTGCCTTGTATGCAGGGTGCCAGCCATGAAAAAAGTTTGAATAAATTAGGATTATTTTCATTACAAAGATGGTGGTTGAGGGGGGAACATGATCCTTGGATGATGAGGGATATTGAGGCTCTGTTACGGAAAACAAAGAAGGCCTACATTGGGTTTAAGATATCGGGCTCAAGTCAATCCTTAGGTGACTATACAAAGTGTAGAAGCACCTTTAAGAAGGGAATCAGAACCGCAAAAAGAGGGTAGCGATGGATCTCTCAGAAAAAGGTTAAATATAATCCCAAAAGGGTCCCGAGCTATATTAATAGTAGAAGTGTGGCGAGGGAGAGAATAGGTCCACTGAACGATCAGCATGGCCGTCCATGTGTGGAATCACCAGGAGGTGGTGGGAATTTTTAAATGATATTTCTCCTCCATGTTTACTTAAAGCACAATAAGGTGGATACATTCCCTAGGCATGAGCATGTCCGTCCTCGGATGTTATGGGAGACTAGGGAAGAAATTGCAGAGGACCTTGAAGAGATGTTTGCTTCATCTTTTGCTACTGGAGAGCTTCCAGAAGACTGGAGGGTGGCTAATGTTGTTCCATTGCTTAAGTAAAGTAGCAAAGACAAACCAAGGAACTCTTGGTCAGTGAACGTAATATCAATGTTAGGCTAGTTTTTGGAAAGGATAATGGGAGACAGGATCAACCTATATTTGGATAGTCAAGGTCTGATTAGGGATAGTCAGGTAGATTTCTGTGCGGGAAATCATGTCTGACAAATCTTTTAATGTGCTTCAAAGAGTTAACCGTGAGAATAGATAAGGGTAGGACAGTTGAGGATATGTATATGGACTTTTATAAGGCTTTTGACAAGGTCCCATAGGGCAGGCTAGTCAGTGAGTTTAGGTTATGTGGGATCCAGAGAGAGCTAGCTAATTGGATTCAAAATTGGCTCGATTGTAGAAAGCAGAAGGTGGTGGAAGAAGATTGTTTCTCAGACTGAAGGCTTATTATTAATGGTGTGCCACAGAGGTCAGTGATGAGACCTTTGTCATTGATTAATTAAATAAATGATCCGGATGTGAACATATTTGGCATGATGAGGACCATAAGACATAGGAGCAGAAATTAAAATATACAGCCCATCGAGTCTGCTCCACGATTCAATCATGGATGATAAGTTTCTCAACCCCATTCTTCTACCATAACCCTTGATCCCCTTGACAATCAAGAACCTGTCCATCTCAGTCTTATATATACTCAGTAACCTGGCCTCCACAGCCTTCTGTGGCATTGAATTCCAGGGATTCACCAGTCTCGAGCTGAAGAAGTTTCTCCTTATCTCCTTTCTAAAAGCTGTTCCTTTTACTCTAAGGCTGTGCCCTCGGGCCCTAGTCTCTCCTACAAATGGGAACATCTTCACAACATGTATTCTGTCCCTACTATTCAGTATTCAGTATGTTTCAATTAGATCTCCCCATATCCTTCTAAAATCCAGTGAGTACAGATCCAGAGTCCTCAAAGGTCCCTCATACGTAAAGCCTTTCATTCCTGGAACCATTCTCGTGAAACCCCTCTGAACAAGTTCCAAGGCCAGTGCATCTGCTCTGTGATATGGGGCCCAAGACTGCACAACATACTCCAAGTACTCCCAAGAAAGTTACTACATTTACGGATGATACAAAAAGGAGGTATTATTGATAGCAATGAACGTTATCAGAAATTATACAGGGATTTTAATCTGATGGGGAAGTGAGCTGAGGATTGGCAATTGCAATTAAATAGATAAGTGGGAGGTCTTAACTTTGGAAAGTAAAACAAAGATAGGACTTATACAGTAAATGGTTAGATTCTGAGGAGTGTTGTGGAACAGAGGGACCTCGGACCACAAGTCTATATTTCATTGAAAGCAGCATCACGGGTAGATAGGCAATAAAGAAGGCATTTAATATGCTGGCCGTCATCGTTCAAGGCATTGAATGTAGGAGTTGGGACACTATGCTACAATTCTGTGAGTCGTTGGTGAGGCCACACTTGGAGTATTGTGTACAGTTTTGGTCACACTGTTAATCTGAAAATAGTGAAAAGAAATTTGACAAGGATGTTGTCAGGTCTAATAGGCTAGAGTTATAGGGAAGGGGTTGGACTGTTTCGGCTATCATCCCTTGGAATGTACGAGAATGAAGGGGTGTTTTTATGGAAATGCATAATATCATGAGGGCCATAGATAGGATAAATTCATATAGTCATTTTCCCAGTGATGAGGGATTGAAAACTACAGGGCATAGGTTGAAGGTGAGAGGGGAAAGATTTAAGAAGGACCACAGGGGCAATTTCATTATGCACAGAACGTTTTTGAAATGGAATGGGCTGCCAGAAAAAGTGGTTGAGACAAGTACAATAGCAACATGTAAGAAATGAATTGATACATAGATGGGAAAGTTTGAGAGCGATATGTTTCAAATGTGGGCAATTGGAATTAGTTGATTGGGCAGCATGGTCAGCACGGACCAGTTTGGGCCGAAGGACCAGTTCCCATGCTCGATTACTCTATGACTCAATGACACTCCATTTAAATCTGTGACACAGTGACACTGTGGGTTACACCAGCCAACACCATGTCACTGTCAGGAGGACACACCGGTCTACACAAACCCACTATATGTCACTGTCGGGGGGCACTTTTTTTCTAAACTAGCCCACACTATGTCACTCTCAAGGAACCACTCTGGGCTATACCATCCACACCACGTCCCTGTCAAGGAAACACTCTGGGCTATACCATTCACACCATATTTCTCTCAGAGGGACAGTCGTGGATACAGCAACCCACATCATCTCGCCATGCAGTGCCTTCTATCATTTGATTGATGAAGGTGCAGATGTTACCTACCTGCTTGGTAATAATCTCTGTGAGGTCAGTAATCCCCATCATACACTTGCCCTTTACTATGGAACAAACCCAACACTCTTTGCCATGTAGGTCATCGAGGGCATATCGGTTGTACTGGATGATTGACGTAATTCTGAGAACATGTCCTTACCTCCTGCTAAGTCCAAGCGGTCTCCTTGCCCAAGCGGGTTGGACGACAAATAAGATAGTTTCAATTTTGGTGGCAAACAATTCCTGCAGATCCCCCTCAGGAAAAGATACTGAGAAATGTGTAAGCCAGAAACTGGGCTTTACTGTTACCCAAAGCCTTACCAGCCCTCCAATGCACACAGAATACAGGTGAACCTGAATGTTTGGTAAGGAAACCCCAACCACATTCCTAGGTAGTTGGACAGAGAACAGTAGTTATGAAACCTGCCCGTACAGCTACAGCACAGGGATTACCTATTTCATTAAGAACAATGAAGTAAGTCCCTTTGTCTTGGCTGAAAAAATATCCGGGTTTAGCTTAGATAATGGAAGGGGTTTCCCAATAATAAACAGGCCTGTCTTTGTGACTACCCTGAAAGTATGGCTAGTCCGTAGCTACAAAATATGGACGCACTGGACTCTTAGGGTGAATGCTGTTCAATACAAACTGCTCGGTCTTTCAGCAAGAAATGTGATTATTGTGCCAGACTGGTTCCTTCCATCCCACGATTGAGAATATGGAAATGCCATTCTGGGTCTCATAGTAAAGTGTGAGACATTCCCAATATCACAAAGAGCCGGAATACCCACAATAACAGAGAAACACTCCTCCAGGAGGCACGCACATGAGATGCGAGGTGCCACAGCGAAGCAGTAGCGGTTGGTACATTGGCTCAAGGCCCATGGAATAAACTGAGTCACATTCACTTAAGTGCACCTCCATCCTGTACAGTTGTAACAAATTGGATAGGCTTCCCGGTCATATTAGAGGGATTCCACAGGCAGCTAGCAGGTGGGGAATAATAAAAGTAAAGACAAATAGGTGCTGACTGTCTTCATAAAGAGGCAGAAAGAGAAAAAAGCATGTTGTAGGTCGACAAAAGTGAAACATTTAACGTATGATGGTGCCAAGGCCAGAATATGAGCTGGTTTTAACACCAGGGCATGATCAAACTGTGCAATACCATTAATAGCTCTTAAATCTGGAACCAGTCGATACTGTTCTGGCATGCCAGACTTTTGGACATCTCCCTAGAGTCCCCGACTCCTTTTTTGCATTTCACAATGTATTCTTATCAGGATAATTTCGGGCTGGACTCGGACGATAGAGAGCGAGGCGGTCGAGTCAAACACATTTAAATGTGAGGAAAGCCAAATGGAGAAAATACGTCAGGCGGGCCAATTTTTCTACACTCTATAATGGAGGACTGAAAGCTCTTATACCATTGTCCGCAATCCGTCATTACCGAATCCGAGTCACGACACCAGATGAAGATCCAGACCCTTGGCAACGTCTTTTGGTTCTGCGATTGGTCGATAAACACTCAGAATTGGTATGGCTGTTAAGACTTCACTTATTATTTTTCATACGGCCGAGTCCAAAGCGTGCAGAAACACAGAGATTATACACTTTCGTGTTCCTTGGAGGAACTGTGCACAAAGCTTAAACCAAGGACATGATCAAATATTATATTCGGACAATTACCAATCAATACATGATATAGATTTATGTGAATGTTCCTTAGCCCAATGATATTTCCTGGAACCAACTTTATATCCCAACAATCAGGTCACCCTGAACTCACTAACCGAGCCAATGCACCAGCACCTACAGGCCGGCTAAAACTGTCTTATCTAGCACTGCACCTACAGGCCGGCTAAAACTGTCTTTTCTAGCACTGCACCTACAGGCCGGCTCAAACTGGCTTATCTAGCAGTGCACCTACAGGCCGGCTAAAACTGTCTTATCTAGCACTGCGCCTACAGTCCGGCTAAAGCTGTCTTATCTAGCACTGCGCCTACAGTCCGGCTAAACCTATCTTATCTAGCACAACACCTACAGGCTGGCTAAAACTGTCTTATCTAGCACTGCACCGACAGGCCGACTAAAACTGTCTTATCTAGCACTGCACCTACAGGCCGGCTAAAACTGTCTTATCTAGCACTGCACCTACAGGCCGGCTAAAACTTTCTTATCTAGTAGTGCACCTACAGGCTGGCTAAAACTGTCTTATCTAGCACTGCACCTACAGGCCAGCTAAAACTATCTTATCTAGCACTGTACCTGCAGGCTGGCTAAAACTGTCTTATCTAGCACTGCACCTACAGGCCGGCTAAAACTGTCTTATCTAGCACTGCACCTACAGGCCGGCTAAAACTGTCTTATCTAGTACTGCACCAACAGCCCGGCTAAAACTGCCCTATCTAGCACTGCACCTACAGGCCGGCTAAAACTGTCTTATCTAGCTGAGTTATTTCAATGCTTTAAAGGGCACATTTTCTGCTAAACACTACTGAAGCAGACTGTTGTTAGTCAATTATTCAGAATTAGCAGTTGGTAACGTAAAAGCCATTTTTTGTGGCTTTAGCAGAACGGTCAGTCTGCAGCCTAGAAGCCATTTTGTCATGTTATTTGCACCGAGAAGGTATCTTGTTGTCACCTCGGTTATGAAGAGCATCTAGTAAATGGTTGCCACTGACTACAACTGGTCACCTCAGCCTGTATTCAGTTGTCAGATCCAATCGTGTCCCTCTGTAACAGGCTCGAGAGCTGAATGGCCTCTTCCTATCCCTGTGTAACAGATTGCACAGGCTGAATGGCCTTCTCCTATCCCTATGAACAGACTAGAGAGCCTGGATGGCTTCATCCTATCCCTCTATAACACATCCAGGAGGCTGAATGGCCTCCTCCTATCCCTCTGTAACAGTGCCGAGACATTAAATGACACAGCAATCGATGGAGTATGAGAGGCCGGTAAACTGTATCGTATGAAGGTCCATCCATTCTCAGTTACAGAGACATAAAGAACACAATTTACTCCAGGTGCTCTCTCAGTAACACCTCATCCAGCTGCAGTAAGACTTCCCTCTGTTTTGACTAGTTCCCTTTGCATCTTTTTACCTCTTCAAGTAGGAATAGGCTAATGTGGGCTGAATGGCCTCCTCCTATCCCTCTGTATCAGGCGCATTGAGAGAGAATTGCTTCTCCCGTTCCTGAGTCGCCAATCCAATGCTTTGTCAAAGTTATGAACGGGTTTGGTAACTGGGCACTTTTACCCAGGAGCAGCCTCACACAAAGTCATTTGGCAATGAGTATCATATCTTGGGTTAAAGTTTCGAGACATTTCCCCTCCAGTCATTTTTTGTAGCTGCTATGATGTTTTATTCCTGTCTCCATTTATAAACAGAGTGGGACTTATACAACCCTGCAGTGTTCCGGCAACACTCCCACATACAAGGAAAAATGATTAAATAAATTGAAAGATTTATGGTCCACCCGCCAGTAACTCTCATCCATTCCATCCAGACGCAGTAAATGCTGACTTTTATTTTGATATGAAAAGGGAAGTAATGAAGGTGTTAACTGAGCCTGTTTGTGCGGTGACTGTGAATAATGCAGCTCTCCTTGGATTCTAATTATCCCAGTGGAGACTTCCCATCTTTTAATGATAAATGGGCTCTGTTCAACGTGTTATCCCACAGTATGAACAGGACCATCACCGACAGCACGAACAGGGATCACAGCTCCAGAGAGAAGGGGAGGAGAGATCAGAATCTGGGAACATTAGACTGGAATGTTACAACAATGGACAGGAGTTTATCCTCTGATTTTTACATTCTTTCTACATATTATGATCGGTTGTCATTATCATGGCGGATCTATTATGCTCTTTGCATTATTCAATATTTTTATTATCCTCTCCTGACTATCGTTGGTGTCCCTGGTAAGTCTCAATCTCCAGTTTTTTTTCTATAAACCAGTTATGACTGCATTAATGTTCTTTCATAAAGTCTACATGTCTTGCCACCATTATTGTTCCTGTTGAGACTCTGAATCCAGGTATTCATTCTACAAACTAGGACTAACTGCATCACTGAACATGTTCAATTACTGTCTCCCTCCATGCCTCTGGCAGTGTTACTCATGGGTCTCTATGTTAACCTACTCAGCGGTGAACCATTACCTCGCTGACCTTGCTATTTCAACATTGGGAGCATGGGCGTCACTGCCTTCTGTTACAGAGACAAACTCCGTTTCCTTCATCTGATTCCATTCCATCCGAATCCAAGAGCTTTTTAAAATACATTGTGGGACTTAGTGATCGCTGGCTGGCCAACATTGATATCTCATCCCACTTTGCCTTTGAGGAGGTGGTGGTGAGCTGTCTTCTTCAATCGCTGCAGTCCACTCGCTGTTAGTTGACCAACAGCAGTATTTCAGTAGGGAGGGAATTTCAGGATATTGACCCAATGACTGTGAGGGAATGGCGGTAGTTCCAGAAGGCTGGAGGAAAGCAAATCTTGTCCCCTTGTTCAAGAAGGGGAGTAGATATAACCCTAGAAATTATAGCCTAGTGCGCCTTACTTCGGTTGTGGGTAGAGTATTGGACAAGGTTACAAGAGAAAGTCCTTATAAAAACCTCGAGAGGAATAAGTTGATTCGGGATAGTCAACCCGGTTTTGTGAACTGTAGGTTGTGCCTCACAAACCTAATTGAGATCTTTGAGAAGGTGACCAAACAGCTGATAGAGGATAAAGTGGCTGATATGGTGGATATGTATTTCAGTAAGGTGTTTGATAAGGTTCCCCACGGTGGGCTATTGCACAAGATGCAGAGGCATGGGATTGAGGGTGATTTAGCGGTTTGTATCAGAAATTGGCTAGTTAAAAGAAGACAGAGGGTGGGGGTTGATGGGAAATGAACATCCTGGAGTTCAGTTACTAGTGGTGAACCGCAAAGATCTGATTTGGGGCCACTGTTGTTTGTCATTTTTATACATGACCTACATTATGGCGGAGGAGGATGGCTTAGAAAATTTGCAGAAGACACTAAGGTTGTTGGAGTTGTGGATAGTGCCGAAAGATGTTGCAGGTTACATTGGTACATAGATAAGCTTCACACCTGGGCTGAGAGGTCGCAAATGGATTTTAATGCCTAAAAGTGTGAGGTGATGCACTTTAAAAGGAGCAATAGGAATAAAGAGTACTGGGCGGGGGGGATCCAAGATGGCGGCGACCCAGCAAGTCTGAGTCTATAGTGCTCTTCCCAAGACTTGGGCAAAGTGGGTCACCCACCCCCACCACACTCAGCAAATCATTCATAATAGATGTTAACTTTCAATAGTTGCTTAGTATTACATTTAAATAATCTAATATTTAGTGAAAAATGACCAAAGGGAAGGGAGCCCGCTGCTCTCAACAAGCAGGACCCCCTCCCCCACCCTTTCACTCTTCAGCTGCAGCAGAGGCGTCCACAGCCGCCCCGGGGGACTTACCGACGGTAACAAGCCTTGTGGAGATGATCACCAAGCTGGGCGCGAAGATCGATGCCTTTATTGAGGAGTCCCGACATCGCTGGGAATCACTCTCGGCCGCGCTGCAGAAGCACGGCTGAGACATCCAGGAACTCGAGCGCCGACTCGGAGGGGCGAAGTTAAAGGCCGCGACCTCCAAGACTGCAGCTCAATCGGCCGCGGATCACGTCCGGACTCTCGAGCAGCGAGTCCGGACCTTAGAAAATCATATTGACGGCCTCGAAGATCGAGGTCGTCGAAAAAATATTCGGTTGCTGGGCCTTCCCGAACAGGAAGAGGAAGGCCAGCTTACAGCATTCCTGGAGCAGTGGCTGCCACAGCTTTTAAACCTGCATGCTGGGTCAGGCCAGCTAAGGGTGGAATGGGCCTACCAGGTCGCAATACGTGGGCCCGGCTCGAACCAGCGCCCACGCCCGGTCCTGTTCCAGCTGCAGAGCTATAGGGAGAGGCAGATGCTACTAGAAGCCTCAAGAAATCTTAGAAAAGATCCCCAAGCCATGATCTATAAAGGATCCAAGATCATGCTATTTCAGGACTTTTCCTCGGCTCTGGTCCGAAGGAGGAAGACATTCGATGAGGTGAAGAAGCGTTTGAGGGACTTAAATACTCAGTACTCCTTACGCTATCCAGCGACTCTACGCTTCAACCACGAAGGATCCATATATAACTTCGGATCACCAGAGAAGGCTAAGGAATTCTTCGACTCTCTTGAATAAACTGTAAGAGATTGTGGATGTTGGTTTGCCTTTCCCCCCACTTTGGTCTATATCCCGCACTTTTTTTTCTCTCCTTTTTTCTACCTCATTGTTTAATATTATTATGGGGGGCGGGGAGAGGGATTTGATTTCCTCCCCACCCCCGGCTTGGTTTTTTGTCTTTTATTACTTTATGTATGTATGTGGGTACGTATGTATGTATATATATGTTGGGGCGATTGGTTAATGTTGGTGGGGGGAGGTGGTTACTTTATTCTATTTTACCTCTCTCTTTAGGAGCGGGGTTGTTTCTCCCCTGTTATTTTGTATTATTATATCTAATTATTACTTGTTGAGATTGTAATTTTACAGTTATATTTTTATATATGGTATTAACATTCCCAAATATATCCAGGTGTTGGTGTGGGTGGGGGCCGGGTGCTCACTGTTAACTCTAGCTTTGTAGTATATTTGAATTCTCCTCATTTTACTGAGGAGCATCTGGGTCAAGGGTGGGGCATTGGTTGAGAGAGGATAAGATGGACTTTTGGAGAGGAAGTGACGCTCCCTGGGAACAAGGGGGAAAGTCTCCATTTAGGTACGTTTTATATTTTTTTTATTTAGAAATAGTTTTTTTAGTATATTGTTGTGAGTGTAATAGAGAGCCTTTATTTTTATAAATTTTATATGCTCCATGCTCGGGATGTTCCAGATAGGGTTTCCCCTCCCGAGGGGTCTCGGATCTGCCCAGATGATTATGGTTGATCAGTCAGTTAAGTGGTGCACCTGGAATGTCAGGGGGAGTAATTCGCCAGTCAAAAGGAAGATAATATTATCAAATCTTAAGAAAGAAAGAGTTGATATAGCTCTCCTACAAGAGACACACCTGTCGGATAAAGAACGCTTAAAATTACGACATTGGATTTGATCAGGCCTTTTTCTCTTCTTTTAGCTCAAAAAGCAGGGGAGTTGTTATTCTTGTTCGGAAGAATTTCCCTTTCAAAATTCTAAATCAGATAAAAGACGAATCTGGACGATATATTTTGATTAAAGCCCTCGTAAACGGAGAAGAATATGGGATTCTAAATTTGTACTGCCCCCGGGCACACCCCTCTAAATTTATGATGGAAGCTTTTTCAAAATTGATGGCCTTTGGTGCCCGTCATACAATTATAGGGGGAGACTTTAATTGTATTATGGATCCGGAAATAGATAGAATTCCCAAGAGTGCTGCCGGAGTATCTCCCAGATCTAGACAATTGGCGGATCTGAATAAAGAATTTGGATTGGTAGATGTATGGAGATGTCTTCATCCACAGGGTAAAGATTTTTCTTTCTACTCTAATCCACATAAATGTCATACAAGAATTGATATGTTTTTTGCCCCATCGATTTTTAAAATTTCTATATTATCCTGTAACATAGGTACTATAGCAATTTCCGAACACGCCGCTGTATATATGGAAACTAAGGCAAGGAACAATGGGACATCCGCTCGACATTGGTGTATGGATCCCTTCCTGATAAAAGATAGTAAATTTGTAAAGTACTTCTCCCAAGAATTTAAAACTTTTTTAGAAATTAATTCAGGTACGGCTAGCAACCCATCAATGATGTGGGAGACCATCAAAGCTTATGCACGAGGTTTGATCATCTCCTACTCAGCGACCCAGAAGAAACTGAAGGGAGAGGAACAGCGTCTGCTCGAAGCACGCTTAAAAGCAGCTGAAACAGCATACGCTGATAGACCTTCTATTATAAAATTGCAAAGGATTACGGCTCTTAGGACAGCTCTAAACACTACGCTTACTCAAACGGCTAAGAGGGAAATATTATTTGCAAAACAAAGGTTATATGAATATGGCGACAAACCGGGTAGATACTTGGCATTTCTTGCAAAGAAAAAGAAGGTCCCTCAGACTATTACGACTATCAAGGAAAGTACAGGTACCTTGACTCATGATTATAAAAAGATTAATGCTATCTTTAGAGAATTTTATTCTGAGTTATATAAATCGCAGGATTGTGAAGATAGGACTAGGAGGATGCAGTCATTTTTTAAAAATTTGACTTTCCGGGCTTGACTCCGGAACAGGTATCGGCCCTAAATGCTCCTCTAACAGTCCAAGAAATACTTGATGCAATTAGGCAACTCCAGAGCGGAAAGGCATCGGGCCCAGATGGTTTTCAAGCTGAATTCTATAAAGAATTTACAGAAATATTGGCTGATCCACTTTTGGACATGTATAATTATGCATATAGTCAGGGCTGTCTCCCGCCTTCGCTGAAAGAGGCAAATATCTCTCTTATCCTTAAAATAGGAAAAGATCCAGAAGACTGTACATCATATAGACCAATATCCTTGCTAAACGTAGATTTTAAAATCCTCTCTAAAATGTTAGCACTGAGACTAGGAAGGGTACTGCCATATATTATAAAGGAGGATCAGACGGGATTTATTAAGGGCCGTAGATCATCCAACAATATTAGAAGGGTCTTGAATATGATCCAAGCTTGTCATCAGGGAAAGATACCAGGAGTAGTAATTTCATTAGACGCGGAAAAGGCATTCGATAGGGTTGAATGGTCATATTTGTTTTACACATTGGAAAGGTTTGGCGTTGGACAGGTGTTTACCAAATGGGTCTCAACATTGTATGGCGATCCCAAAGCAGTTGTTATTACCAATGGATTAGGTTCGGATAGCTTCAGTGTAGGTAGGGGCTGCCGTCAAGGATGTCCTCTCGCGCCATTGTTATTTACGCTAATAATTGAACCACTAGCAGAAGCTATACGGACTGATCCTAATATAACTTCCCCGAGGATTGGTACAGGTAAACACAAAATTACCCTTTATGCAGATGATGTTCTTTTATTCCTCAGTAATCCCCTGATGTCCGTACCTCGTCTAATTCAAGTTATTAATACATTTAGTGCATTCTCAGGCTATAAAATTAATTTTTCAAAATCGGAGGCTATGCCAATAGGTGGCCTGGTTATGACACCCCACTTAGTGGATGGATCCCTTTTTCCCTTTCGTTGGTCCCTGGAGGGCTCCTTATATTTAGGTATTTTTATTACTCCAGTATTTGGTCAGTTGTATAGGGCTAACTTTGTGCAATTACTGGAAAGGATAAGGCAGGACCTCCAGCGATGGGGAGACCTCCCAATTTCCTGGTTAAGTAGAATAGCACTAATTAAAATGAATGTTCTGCCCCGTCTCTTATATCCTATGAGAATGCTCCAGGTGATGCTGCCAAGGATAGCCCTACGTAAATTATATGGCTGGCTGGGTTCCTTTATTTGGAATCATAGATGGCCCCTTATTAAGCTGAAGAAGCTACAACTTCCACAGGCAAGGGGAGGACTGGACTTCCCAGACTTTAGGAAATATCAGTTAAGTTCCCTATTAAGTTACATCGCTGATTGTTTCTTGTCTGATCCACAATCAATCCGACTGGACATCGAGGCCTCTCAAGCAAAATACCCACTTATTAACCTCTTATTTTCAGACAAGAGGAAAATCATTACAGATCACTGTAAAAGCCCCATAATACTTAACACAATTAAGGCCTGGAATATAATGCGGCAAAATGAGGGTAATTTACATAAAACATCTCCCCATGCACCGATAGTAGGGGCATGGGGATTCCAACAGGGGTTTACAGATGCCACTTTTAAACTCTGGAGATCCAGGGGTATCTCATGTTTAGGGGACCTATTTAAAGATGGGGTCCTGATGTCCTTTGAACAGCTGCGTCAGAAATTCGGATTACCTAATGGAGACATCTTTCGATACTTCTAAATTCGAGATTATATACAGAAGAAGACTACGTTAATAGATAGTCTTTATAAATCAGATAGAGAATGTAATGTCCTACGACCAGTGGGGGTATCCTCCGTTAGTACTATGTATCATTTACTACATGATGAAGTGTCGGGAGATATGGACAATCTGCTTAAAACATGGGATCAGGATTTGGGACTAGAAATCTCTATAGAAACGTGGAATGATATTTGGGAAAATGCTAGAAGAATTACTATCTGTAACAGAACCCAGGCTATCCAGCTAAAGATACTTCATAGGACCCATATAGCACCGGCTCGATTGGCAAAATTTAAGGCAGCAGCATCTCCAATGTGTCCCAAATGCAAAATAGAGGTGGGCACTCTTGTACATTGCCTATGGACTTGTCATAAGATCCGTATATATTGGACTAAAGTGGCAAGTACCCTGACAGAAATCTTAGGAACGGAAATTAGAGTGGACCCTATGTCTCTCCTTTTGGGCTTTTCGAACTTTCCCTCCTTGGATACGCACAGGAAGAGACTATTTTCTATTCTCTCTTTCTGTGCAAGGAAAAATATTTTGATGAACTGGGTGGCTGAGGGCCCCCCTGGAATTTCAAATTGGCACAGATTAATTATGGAATGTATTCCCCTTGACTTCCTTACAAATATGGTGCACCGAAAGACTGAATTATTTTATAAAATATGGCAGACCTTTTTGAGTTACATAAATGCAGATATTTCGGCCATCCTAACAAGGGCCTTTATTTAATGAAGACCACGGACCTGGCTGCTCCAGGGCCCTTTGGGAGGGGACTCCCGCACGAATACGGGTTTTATTACATTTGATGTTAATACATTCCGAGCATGTAAGAGACTTAAGTATACACTCTGGTTAGTTATAGGTTAGATTGGTAGAAAGTTGAGTTTTGGTTTTATTTATTTTATTTTGTTTTTTTTTCCTTTGTTAAATTTTGACTATTGTATATTTGACTTAATTGTACATCAATGTTTGTATTTGAGAGTTTTGTTTATTTTTATAAATTTGTAAAAATGTTAAATCGCTAATAAAAATATCTTTTAAAAAAGAGTACTGGGCAACTGGGAAGATTCATGGTCATGAGGATGAGCAGAGAGATCTCGGTGTCTATATACATAGATCCCTGAAAGCTGCCACCCAGGTTGATAGGGTTGTTAAGAAGGCATACGGTGGGTAATTCAAGATGGTGGGCAATTCCGTAGGTCTGCCTTGCTGAGCTGTGCATCAGAACCCATACAAAGTGGGGCACTCACTCTCCCTTTATTACCCATTGCGGTTGACATCATCCGTTCTTGATGCCCAGAATTGCTGTGTGTGAATTTAAAATTCTTAGGAAAATGACTAAAGGGAAGGGACTGCGAGGATTGCAACAAGCAGGACACTCTCCTGCAGCAAGGGACACGTCTGTGGCTGCATCATCGACCTCAGTGAGCCGTTGCGGGGACTCAGCTGTGGAACAAAGCCTGGCCTTGGTGTTTGTGAAACTCTGAGAGAAGATTGACTCAGCGATGGAGGAGACCCGGGCCAGGCTTGAACCAATCTCAGTCATGCTGCAGAAGCATGGCCAGGAGATCCAGCGTCACAGGTAACACATCATGGAGGTGGAGCAATGGACTGCAGCCTCTGAAACTGCAGTGGAATCCTTGGCGAGTCAGGCCCAGGCCCTGGAACACCAGACACAGGTCTTGGCAGAGCAGGTCCATGACCTTGAAAATCAAGACTGTCAGACAAGTATCTGCCTGGTCGGGCTGCAGGAACAGGAAGAGGGATGCCAGCTGGTCAGCTTCGTGGAGCAATGGTTCCCACAGTTATTGAAGCTGGGAGTCGGGTCAGGCCGGGTTCGGGTAATGGGCCCACCGGGCACAGTACACAGGCAGGGCCCCCACCCAGTCCTAGTGTGACACCAGCAGTTACAGAGATAAGCAAACGGTGCTGGAAGCTTCTCGAGCAATGCAGAAGGAGCCACAGGCTCTAATATACAAAGGATCGCCAATTATGTTTTTCCAAGCCGTTTCTGCGATCGTGATTCATAAATGGAAGTCCTTTGATGAGGTAAAAAGGCGGCTGAGGGACTTGAATATTCAGTATTCCGTAAGACATTTCAGCCTTGGAGGGTCCCTGCTTAATTTTGACACATCATAAAAAACAAAGGAATTCCTGGACACCTTATAATAGACTGGCTGGCTCAAATAAGATGGACAATAATGTTTACTTTAGTCTTTTCTCTGTGGTTTACCTGTTCATCCTTTTTATATATATTTGTGGGTGTCCTACTATTGTATTTTTTTCTGTCTCTTCTCCCTTTATCCTTTGTTTTTATTTTTTATCATTTCCTTTTCATTTCGCTCCCTTGATATGGGATGGGGATGTGGCTGAGGAAGCCGGGTTGGGGGAGGGGGTAATTTTTTTTTGACTAGGAGTCCCGAGGGTTAAAGCATGGATTGGATGGGTTGACTTTTAATTTTCTTGTTATAAGATGCTGTCTGGGTTTGGGGCACAGCTTCAGCTGGAATGAGCCATGAAGGGGTTCGTGAGTAGTATGAGCGCCCCCTGTGGGCAAGGGGGCAAAGTCTCCTTTCATTTATGTTCGATACTGTTCTGTTGTAGACGTAGATGATAAAAGTTTTGATCTGGTAGTTTTGGAATTTGCGTTTTTAAATTTATGCAAACTGTTTGCTGTTTTCCCTCGGTATTCTATGAGTGGAATTTGTTCTCCCAGGGGGTCATGCACTATTTCAGACAGCTATGGCAAACCGTTCAGTTAAATGTTGCACCTGGAATGTTAAAGGGAGTCATTCACCAATTAAGAGTAAAAAGATGCTTTCAACCCTGAGAAAAAAAAAGGGTTGATGTCGTGTTGCTGCAGGAAACACATCCAACCAGTAAGGAGCACTTCAAGTTCCAGCAGGGAGTACAAAGAGGAGCAAAGAACAAAAAAAGTTTACAGCCCAGGAACAGGCCCTTTGGCCCTCCAAGCCTGAGCCGATCGAAATGTACTGTCCCAACCTGTCGGTCAGTTCCTGAGCATCTGTATCCCTCTGCTTCCCACTTACTCATACATCTCTCCAGACGCATCTTAAATGAATCTATCATGCCTGCCTCTAACACCTCTTCACACCTTCTCTGTGTGAAGTATTTATCTCCCTTAAACTTTCCACCTCTCACCTTGAAAGCATGACCTCTTGTTATTGAATCCTTCACAAAGGGTCAACGCTTGTCTCTATCCATCCTGTCTATACCCTTCATGACTTTATAAACCTCAATCAGGTCCCCCTTCAATCTCCTTATTTCTAATGAAGATAAACCTAACCCACTCAACCTTTCTTCATAGCAAGCACCTCCCATACAAGACAACATCTTTGTAGACTTTCGTAAATGCTCCAAAGTGCCCACATTCTTTGGTAATGTAGCGACCAGAACTGTACACATTATTCTAAATGCGGTCGAACCAATGTCTTGTACAATGTGAACTTGACTCTTATACTCAATACCCTGTCCAATGAAGGCAAGCATAATATATGCCTTCTTGACCACTCTATCCACCTGTTCAGCAACCGTCAGTGTACAATGGACGTGCACTTCCAGATCTCTCTGCCCATCAACTTTTCCAAAGGCTCTGACATTCTTTGTATAATTTGCTCTAGAATTACTCTTGCCTAAATGCATCACCTCACATTTGTCTGGATTGAAATCCATCTGTCACTTTTCCGCCCAACTCTCCAGCCTATCTATATCCTCCTGTATTCTCTGACAGTCCCTTACACATTTTGCTACTCCACCGATCTTCGTGTCATCTTCAAACTTGCTGATCATGCCAACAGTGCCCTCTTCCAGATCATTGATGTATATTACAAGCAACAGTGGCCCCAACACTGACCCCTGTGGCACACCACTGGTCACCTTTTTCCAATTCGAGAAACTCCCTTTAACTACTACTCCCTGTCTCCTGCGCCTCAACCAGTTCTGTATCCACTTAGCGAGAACACCCTGCACATCATGTGACTTCGCTTTCTCCATTAGTCTGCCACAGGGAACCTGATCAAACACCTTACTAAAGCCCATGACATCATCATCTATCAACTTGGTCACTTCCTCAAAGAACTCTATTAAGTTGGTAAGGCACGATCTCCCCTTCACAAAACCATGTTACATATCACTGATAAGCCCATTCTTTTCTAAATATAAATAGATCCTATCCCTCAGTACCTTTTCCAGCAACTTTCCCACCACCGTCGTCAGGCTCATTGGTCTATAGTTACCTGGAATATCCCTATTAACCTTCTTGTACAAGAGGACAACATGAGCAACTCTCTAGTCCTCCGGCACGTCACCTTTATTTAAGGATGACACAAAGGTATCTGTCAGGGTCCCAGCTATTTCCTCTCTCATCTTCCTCAGCAACCTGGGATAGATCACATCCGGTCCTGGGGTTCTGTCCACATTAATAACCTGTAGCCACCCAACATGTCTTCCCTACTTATGTCAACGTAATCCTGACTAATCAAACTTCTATCTCAAATTTCGACATTCATCATGCTCCTCTCCTCAGTGAACACTGACGCATAGTAATCATTCAGAATCTCACCCATTCGCTCAGGTTCGGCACACAGCCTTCCTTCATTATCCTTTTGTGGACCAATCATTTCTCTAGTTACCCTCTTGCTTCTTATATAAGAATAATATGCTTTGGCATTTTCTTTAATTCTGCTCGCTGAAGCTATTTCTTGACCTCTTTTACCCCGCTTGATTCCTCGTTTAAGACTTGTCCTATCTTCCAATATTCCTCCAGGGCCTGTTCTGTTCTTAGCTGCCTAGGCCTTATGTATGCTTCCCTTTTCCTCTTGGCTACTCGTCCAATTTCTCCTTTCATCCACGGTTCACGAATCTTACCCCTCCTATCATTTGCCTTCAACGGGACATGCCTATCCTGCACAATCTTTAACCTATCTTTGAAAGCCTCCCACGTCTGAAATGTGGACTTCCCTTCAAATAGACGTGTCCATTCCACATTTCCCAGCTCCTGCCTAATTTTATTATAATTGGCCTTGGCCCAGTTTAGTCCTCTTCCCTTAGGACTACTCTCTACTTTATCTATGAGTATTCTAAAACTTACAGAATTGTGGTAACTGTTCCCAAAGAAATCCCCCACCGAAACTTCTACCACCTGTCCTGGCTTGTTACCCAGTACCAGGTCCAATATGGCCCTGTCCCTCGCTGAAATATTTACATACTGCTGTAGAAAATTCTGCTGGACGCTTCTTCCAAATTCTACCCCATCCAGACCTCTGACGCTAAGTGTATCCCAGTCAATGTTGGGAAAATTAAAGTCTCCCATCACCACTACCTATTGCCTCTACATCTTTCCATAATCTGTTTACCTATTTGTTCCTCTACCTCACGCTCAGTGTTGGGAGGAGAAAGTGAGGTCTGCAGATGCTGGAGATCAGAGCTGAAAATGTGTTGCTGGAAAAGCGCAGCAGGTCAGGCAGCATCCAAGGAACAGGAGATTCGACGTTTCGGGCATAAACCCTTCTTCAAAATTATTGTTCAGGTATACAGGGCTTATGCCCGAAACGTCGAATCTCCTGTTCCTTGGATGCTGCCTGACCTGCTGCGCTTTTCCAGCTCACTGTTGGGAGGTCTGTAATACAGCCCCAACAGTGTGACTGGGCCCTTCTTACTTCTCAGCTACACCCATAATGCCTCACTATCCAAGACCTCAATAGTGTTCTCCTTTAGCACA
Organism: Hemiscyllium ocellatum; assembly: GCF_020745735.1. Classification (NCBI taxonomy): domain Eukaryota; kingdom Metazoa; phylum Chordata; class Chondrichthyes; order Orectolobiformes; family Hemiscylliidae; genus Hemiscyllium; species Hemiscyllium ocellatum. The sequence continues at coordinate 29,666,314 of NC_083444.1, forward strand.
GCCGTGATATTAATCAACAATGCAACTCCACCACCACCCCACTCCCCTTTGCTTCCCTCCCTGTCCTGTCTGAAGCATCTATATCCAGGGATGTTTAATTGCCAATCTTCATGCCTTTCCTTCAAGCCTCTGTGATTGCAATGGCATGATACTCCCAGGCACCAATCCAAGCCCTAAGTTCATCTGTCTTTCACACTATACTCTTTGCATTAAAGTAGGTGCATTTCATGCCACCAGTTTGTTGCGCTCATCTGCTGTCTACCTATTCTTCCCTTTATTAATGCTATCTCCATAATTCTTTCAGTCTCTACTCTCCACCTCGCTGCTTTCCTTTTTTTTTCTGGTTCCCAGCTCCCTGCCACATTATTTTAATAACTCCCCAACAGTAGAAGCAAAAACTTCTCTAAGGACATTGGTTCTGGTCTTGTTCAGCGGTAGACTGTCCCTTTTGTAATTGTCCCACCTTCCCCAGAACCGGTCCCAATGTCCAACAAATCTGAACCCCTCCCTCCTACACCATCTCTCAAGCCATGTGTTCACCCTGCCTTTTTTTTTCATTTCTATGCTGGCGAGCATGTGGCACTGGGAGTAATCCTGAGATTACCTTTGAGGTCCTCCCCTTTAACCTCTCTCTGAGCTCCCTGAATTCTTCTTTCAGGACATCATCTCGTTTCCTACTTATATCGTTGGTGCCTATATGCGCCAAGACAACTGGCCGTTCAACTTCCCCTTTTAGAATGCCCTACAGCCAATCGGTTACATCCCTGACCGGGGCACCTGGGAGGCAACATACCATCTGGGAGTCCCGTTTTTGTCCACAGAACATCCTATCTGCTCCCCTCACAATAGAATCCCCTATGACCATGGCCCTAAGAGTCTTTTTCCCGCCCTTCTGAACAGCAGTATCCGACACAGTGCCATGATCCTGGCAACTGCTGCCCTCCCCTGGTGAGCCATCTTCCCCAACTGTATCCAAAATGAGATACCTGTTTTGGAGTGAGATGACCGCAGGGGACACCTGCACTGCCTTCCTACACTTTTTCTGTATTTTGGCCACCCATTCACTGCCTCCCTCAGCAATCCTAACCTGCAGTCTGACCAGTTCACTAAACGTGCTATCCATGATCTCGTTAGCATCGCGGGTGCTCCACAGTGAGTCCATCTGCAGCTCCAGGGCCGTCATGCGGTCAAACAAGCTGGACACACTTCTTGCAAGTGAAAGAGTCAGGAACGTCAGACACATTCCTAAGCTCCCACTTCAAGCAAGAGTCACATGCCATGGATCTGAGGTCCCCTACCATTGTCAGCTTAGCTTTATATGAACTAACTAAACCCAAACAACGCACTTAAATATATGTAAAAGAAAGATAAAGAAAAAATAAAAGCCTTACCTTACCGAGTCTTCTCCTTCCGATTAGAGGAGGGGGGCGGGAGGGTGATGCTACATGTACAGTATTTCTGGTTTAGCCACTGCCCAAATATAAATTAATCCCTTACCTTGCCGGCAGCCCTCGCTTCACTCCACCTTCTCTCCTCACCGCTCGGTCTGAGTGTTCAGACGTATGTTTTTTCTCATCCTTTAATTCGAAAAGCAGAAGGAGTACTAACTCATCAAGAAGAAGAATCTTCCATTTCATCTGTGAGACCAAATTAAGGATGAATATGGGCGCTTTATGATTCTTAAAGCTTTAATACACGGATATATGTATGGGAATTTGAATGTATCTTGCACCCGGCACATTCCCTCAATTTTTTGAAAGATGTCCTCTCCAGATTGATGGGCCTTAGGGCATGTCATACAGTAATAGGGGGAGACTTTAACCAACGTATTAACCCCAAAGTGGACAGGATGCCCCAGGATCTTTCAGGTATGTCCCCGCAATCCAGGCAGTTGGTGGACCTGAACAGGGAGCTGGGGTTCGTGAGTGTGTGGAGTCTCCACCCTGAGTGCTATACGAGGATTGGCATTTTTTTGCTCTGTTGACCTTTTTGAATTCGGTGCTGTCCTGCAGAATTGGGAAAATAGCCATTTCTGATCCTGCAGCATTTTACATGGAGGTAAAGGTCGGTGGTGATGGGACAGGCTTACGGCACTGGCACATGGCTCCTTTCTTCCTGAAGGATAGCAAGTTTATTGAGGACTTTTCGGGGGAATTTAAAACATTTTGGGACATTAATTTGTGTACGGCCAGTAGTACGTCGGTGGTCTCGGAGACTGCCAAGGCCTATGCGAGGAGTTTGATTATTTCTTACTCGGAGACCCAGGAGTGGCAGAAGGCAGAGCAGCTGCATATACTCGAGGCTTGCCTGAATGCAGCTGAAACAGCATACCTTGGCAGACCGTCTGTAACCAAGTTGCAGCAGATTACAGCCCTCCGAGCTAGTTTGAATGCTGGGCTCGCCCAGACAGTAAAGCGGGAAATCTCCCTTGTGAAACAGAGGTTATTTGAGGATGGTGATAAACTGGGTAGATATCTAACATATTTAGCCAGAAAGAAGAATGCCTCCACCCTGCACCCCCCCCCCCCGCCCCAATCTATCACATCCATTATGAGAGATTGCTGGCAGTCTTATTTGCGATACCAAAAATTACTTTCGAATGTAACCAATTAATTTGAATTACACCCAGGATACCTGGAACCTCTGGAAGATCAACTGTATTGTTTTAACACCTGGAAACCAATCAGACAATGAGAATTGAATGTGTCATAGGGAGTATATAAACCTCGTATTTTGAAATTTAATAGGGAAGCTAACTGGACAGCTAACGTCTTCGTCTAAAATTAGAAAAAAAATGTTCTATCCAATATACTTTATTTTCAGTTAAAGAAAAACAGCAAGAAGGTGACCCAGGAGATCATTAGCTGGAACACTGAAAACAGCGGGGAAGACAGAGACTGTGCTGTGTTCACATTAAGTTAATATAATGTTTTATAAGTGGGTTAATATTATCAGAGTTTTTCAGAGTTGTAGTCAGATAGTAAGCAGTTAAGAAAAGGGGATGTTGTACTTGTGAATCGTTGTTGTTTGTGTTCACTATTCGGGTTCATAAAATGCATTGTTATTTTTCTTTGAGTGGTGGAATTTGGGAGTTCTCTGTCACTGATGTTTTAACAGATTATGAGGCGAGGTGTGCTTTCTTTGGTGTTTGGCTTTTATTAACAGAGGTGCTCGACATCGATGACATAACAGTTTGGGGGCTTGTCATTCACGATTTGGACAGATGTGAATACATTCGGGGTACGAAAGATCCAAGCAGATTACAACACTTGGCAATTATTGTCAGAGATCTTGAGTAAAACTTAGGTCAGAAAATTTGTTTCATTTTAGTTACTTGTGGATGATGAAACGAAAAATGAGAGAAATGCATCTTAACATTACTAAAGAAGTTTTGGGGTTTGAAAATGAGTCCCAATTTACCAAGGAAGTTTATAAAGACAGAGGAAGGGTGTACATTTAGAATTAGCCAATAGGTTAGAATTGGGTTTAACCAGGGACAAAAGGGAAGCTGTGATTGCAATGTTGTTGGTCGAGCACTTCAGTGTATGGGAGAAACTGACAATGAGTGCTGTAGATTTAGAAAAAGATAGATTGCAAATGCAGTAACTGGAGTTATAAGATTAAAAAGTGAGACAAAAAGAAAGAGGGAAGAAAGAGGAAGCGAGGTAGAAGAGAAAGAGAAAGAGAGAGGAAAAAGAGAAAGAGAATTTGAACTTGCGAAGTTGTGAATTAATCAGCAAAGTCAAGTTAATGGGATAGAGATTAAAATAGAAGGTAGGGATATATATAAATAATTTGAAACATTACCATATTTTGATAAGTAAATATGGCTGCCTTTTTTATTTCATTTGAAAAATTGGATAGACAGATGGAGTGGTCAGAGAACTTGTGGGTAATGCTAATTCAGACTCAGCTGGTAGGCAGAGCTAGTGAGGTAGGTGCAGCGCTGTCAGATGAGTTGTCAAAAGATTATGCAGATGTCAAACAGGCTACTTTGAACGCTTACGAATTGGTACCAGCAGTATATAGAGAGCAATTCAGAAACATAATGATGGAACGAGGTCAGAATTATGTTGAGTTTGAAAGAGTTAAACATAGTGAGTTTGATAGATGGGCATGGGCTTTAAAAATAGACAAGACATATAAGGCTCTGAGACAGATCATTTTGCTGGAGGAATTTAAAAACTAACTTCCAGAGATGATCAGATTTCATGAAGATGAGCAGGAATTTCAAGAAGTGAGAAGCACGGCAGAGATGGCAGGTTAATATGCAGTGGTGCATGAGCTGTAGTTTAGCTCCTGGTAGGATCTCCCTCCTGTGAGATTTGGAGAAATTGGGAGAAGGGGAGATCCTACTCTACTAAACAAAGATTGAGAGCACACTGGAAATAGTTTATTGTAGGTTAATAAAGAAGCCCAAGAGAGTTGAAAGGAGGTGAAGGCCTCAGGTGTTTTCACAGCACCGGCGTGGAATGTATAGAATTACAGTGCTGGTGGTATAAGAAGGGCACTGGAAAAAGGAATCTTCACTGCCATAACACAAAGTCACAATGCTAGTCGTGGAAGAAAGGCACTGAGGTAAAAGATGTGGTAAAAGAGGCTATGTCAGTAGCATTAGTGAAAGTATTAATGGAAACCCCAAGAAAAGTTGGGGAGCTGCAGGAGAGTCACAGCCTAGGCAGGGGTGGGGTATGGAGTTAGTACCTGATCTCGATAAAGAATTCACCTCTGCGGGGAAAGTTTACTCAGAAAGAACAAGGGGAGAAGGATAACAAGGTATGCTCAGTCTCTAATATTCACAAATTCTGGCACTGGAAAAGCACAACAGGTCAGGCAGTGTCTCAACATCGACATATCAGGCACAAGCCCGTCATCTGGAAAGTAGCGAGGAGGGGAGGAGAAGGGGGTAAAATATAAATAGGAGGGAAGAGATGAGATGGTGGGGGGGAGGGCAGGTCAGTGGGAAGGCGATAGGAAAATGAAGGTGTGAGTGATCGTGATAGGTCGGAGAGGAGAGTGCAGTGGACATGTGGGAAGGAAGGGGGACTGTCAGGAGAGTTGAAGAAGGCGATGCTGAGTTGAAAGGTTGGATCTGGGATGAGATCGGGAGAGGGGAGAATTGAAAACTGGTGAAGTCGATGTTGATGCCGTGTGGTTGGAGGGCCCCAGCTGTCCTACCGCCTATCCCCTTTGACCTGCCCTCTGATCTATCACCATCGTCCCCCACCTGCATCTACCTATCGCCTTCCAAGCTACCTTCCGCAAACTCCACCCCCACTCACCGACGTATCCCTCAGAACTCTTTACCCCATCTCCCAGTTGCCTTATGAAGGGGTTATGCCTGAAACGTCGATTCTCCTGCTCCTTGGTTGCTGCCTGAAGACGAAGACGAAGTACGTTTAGGAATTTCCACAACCATCCTCGAAGAATATGGAGCTTTGATTTTTGGGACTGAGTGCATTCCATTGGAAATTTGTCCACACTGACCCTCCGAAAAGCACCGCGCCCAGACCCATTCCCCTAAAATTACCCCTTCACGTAACTGCGGGGAATTTAGCCTGGCTAATTCACCTAACCTGGACATTTTTGGACTGTGGGAGGAAACTGGAACACCTGGAGGAAACCCACGCGGACATGGGGAGAACGTGCAAACTCCACACAGTCAATTGCCTGAGGCGGGAATTGAATCCGGGTCTTTGGCGCTGTGAGGCATCAGTGCTAACCACCGTGCCACACCTACAAAATATACATGGCATGAGCCGTAAAGATGTGTTATCACAGATTTAAAGGAAAAAGTTCAGATAAGATTTGCCCCATGAATTTTACTGTGACAATGTGCACAGTCTATCAGATCTGCTACATGAATACTACTGACACTTTAACAGCACAAGCCTGAATGGTGTCTGGGTCATGCTGCACATGGACACAGACTGGTTCAGGAGCTGAGAGACGGGGAAGACATTATTCTGAACATCGTGGAATCTTCAATAACCATCCCTCCTTCTGATCTTATTGTGGGGAGGATGGGGGTGGGGGCGGGGCCACATTGATGAAGCACCTGAAGATGTTTGTGAAGAGAAAGCTACCCTGAGGTACTCCCACGGAGATGACCCAGGACTGAGATGATTGACATCCACGAACAACAAGCATCTTCCTTTGTGCTATGATTGACCCCAACCAGTGGGGAGTTTACTTGATTCCCACCAAGCCCAGTTTTGTTAAGTACTTTGACGTCAACCTTAGTCAACCACTGCCTTGATATCAGGGTCAGTCACTCTTACCTGAACCCTTGTGCTCACATCTTTCGATGGTATCAACAGGCCAGGATATAGTAGCAGCAAGTGTTTTCTTCAAGCACATTGTACTGAATGTCAGGAATTCTCTTATCCCGAGTGTTTGGGGAGCGAGAAGACTAATTACTTAAAGAGGAGGTAGATGGATATTGACCTATCGGTGAGATAAGGGATATGAAGTTTCAGGCATTAAAGAGGATCTAAGACCTAGAGCAGGTCAGCCATGATCTTAGGGCAAGTCAAGCTTGGGGGAGTGGTGAATGAATTAGCCCTGTTTCTGATGTTCTCCCATTCTGCTATTGGAAAGTTAGTTGGCATTACTTTCCTGGAAGTTCTGTTATTGAATATTGAAGTCAGGGAGACTAGAGGATTCTGTGAGCAATCCCTGGGTGAGATCTGTGAGCTGTATTCACAGTGAACCTGGGTCTACAACATGACAAACAAATGAAGCACAAGTTGCAGAGGGAAAGCTCTGTAAAGTGAGATGAGGGGCCTCTTTCATACCCAGCTTGGGTTTTCAAGTCACATTTTCCAAACCACCCCAAACCATGTGGCACAGTCTCGAGGGATTGAATTGTTTCCTCTCTTTCTGTTCACCAGTTTATAGGGGGGAGTAGCCTCTAACTGCTCCTGTCTAGCAGGTTTGAGCGGCTGAATGGAAGACAGAAACCTGGGACTGAGGAGCAGGAATGGGTCATTAGACACTGAGCCTTCTCCACCAGGCACTAAGATTGTGGCGGATCAGGTTGTGGTCTCAGCCCCACTTTCCTGTCTGTGTCCCATCATCCGTGACTCACTTTTCTGTCAAATATTTAACTAATTCAGCTTTGAATCGATGTGAAAATAGAGGCACACTAAACATCCGGTGAAGAGAATTCCCTCTCCAAAGGCCGTTTCAGAATTTCTCCTCACCCCTCTTATAGAATCGGAGAGTCATGTAGAATGGAAACTGACCCGTTAGTCCAATCTGTCCACTCGGAACAGACAACCAAATCTGATCAAGTCCAATTTGCTCGTATTTGGTCAATATCCCTCCTGTATCAGACTCATTTTAAATGTGTGATTGTAACCGCCTTCACCACTTCCTCTGACAGCACTTTCCGTACACACAAAACTCTCTGAGTGAAACATTTGCTCCTAATGTTTCCTTACTAATCTGCGGTCTAAATCATTCCCCTTCTGCCTTCAGCCTATGCCCTCTTGTTCTAGACTCCCCTATGCTGGGAAGGAAATAGTGGCTATTCACAATATCCATGCCACTGATGATTTTATAAACCTCTATAATGTCACCCCACAGCCTCTGACTCCAGCGGGAAACACCTCAACCTAATCAGCCTCTCCCTAAAACTGAAACTGTTCAGTCCTGATATATCTTTGTGAATGTTTCTGGAGAAACACGAGTTGTACGCAGTATTCTTAAAGTGGCCTTGCCAACTTCCTGTACAGATGCAACATGCCACCACAACTCCTATACTCAATGCTCTGACTGATTAAGGTAAATATTTCGAATGCGTTCAGCACCACACTGTCTACCTGAGGCTCCACTTTCAAGGAACAATGTACCTGCAGCCCTAGGTCCCTTTGTTCCACAACACTCTCCAGGACCTTACCATTAAGTGTATAATTTCTGCCCTGATTTGCCTTCCCAAAATACAAAACCTCGTATTTATCTAAATTAAACTTCATCTGTCAGTCCTTGCCCCTTTGTCCCATCTATTTGTGGTCTCGTTGTACTCTGAGATAATCCACTACACCACCTTTCTGATGTCATCTGTAAACTTACTAACTATGGCTCCGATGTTCACACTGAAATCCTTGATATCAATGATGAAATGCAGTGAATTCAGTCCTGATTCTTGCAGCACACTGCAGGCCACAAGCCTCTTATCCATCTCCCTTCAAGCCAGTTGTGAATCCAATTGACGAGCTTCCTCTGTATCCCATGTAACCTAACCGAACTAATCTGCGTACCAACCGGAATGTCATGAACACCTTGCTGAGGTCCATATAAACAATTTACCAAACTGCCTTCATCAATCGTCTTTGCCACCTCTTCATAAAACTCAACCAAATTAATGAGACATGATTTCCCATGCAGTCCTTGCCTTCCCAAATGTATGAAAATCCTGTCCCTCAGAATCCCCTCCAACACCTTACCCACTACTGACATCAGGCTCACCGGTCTATAGTTCCCCGGCTTTTTGGGTCACTGTTTCCTTGTCTATTCCCATTCCTCCACAGCTCACAACAAATGGTAAATGTAACCAGGTCGGTGTTAGGGTCAGGGTCAGTTTTAGGAACAAGTCAGGGTAGTTTCTTTAATCTGCTAAAACAACATGTTTATGATTCAGAGCAATGTTACTCAAGCGAAGATGGAATGATGAATGGCAAAGTGTTTGTGTATTGCAAATATATAATCGATATTTCCCTTTCTAAAAACACTGACACACACACACACACACACACTCACAATATTAGTGTAACTTATGACAAAGGTAAAAATTGAGAGATTGTCCAAAATTATATTCTGCTACTGAAAATATTCTACTCACACAAGCTGCTAGCATGAAATTTCATCCTGGAAGAGTTAGACTTGGCTGAATTCCCTTCGCATTAGGCAGTGAGGATATTCCAATGAATTCTGGCTCTGAGTCCTTCAATAGTTAGCACAGTGGCTCGGTGGCTAGCACTGCTGCCTCATAGCTCTAGGGTCATGGGTTTGATTCCAGCCTCGGGTAACTCTCTGTGTGGGGTTTACATATTCTCCTCTTGTCTGTGTGAGCTTCACATGGGTGCTCCAGGTTCCTACCACACCTCAAACTGTGTAGGTTAGGTGGATTGGTCACGCTAAATTGTCCAGAGTGTTCGGGGATTTCTACGTTAGGTGCATTAGTCAGATGTACATGTAGGGGAATGGGCCTAGGGAGGTTGGTATGGACTTGTTAGGTCGAAGGGCCTGTTTCCACACTATGGGGATTCCATAAAAATACGAATGGTAATGGTGACTATAGGGTTTTTTTTGTTTTAGCTCGCACACATTGCTGTGATGAGGAACAATGAAGGTTAGAGTGCAATAGGCCGTTCCTGCTCAGGCAGATGAGACTTTCTCCCTCTCTGAGTTGAATCACACAATAATGTCATCCTCTCCCAAACTGGACCATGGGAGGGCTCCTTGTACATTGTCCAAACTATGTCTCCATCACATTCCCTGTTCCATGTTGGTGCATCATTGCTGCTGTCACACACAGAGCCATACCCTGAGCAGAAAATCAGTCGATTTGAAGATATGTTTACTTGTCCGGTCGACATTAAAAAAAAAGTTTAAGGTATTCAGAATACCTGCGTTAAAATGAATGCATTTTGTAACAAATACAGAAATTGCTGGAAAAGCTCGGCAGGTTTGCCAGTACCCAGATGCCTTTTACATGCTGTAGTTATACCAGCCTCCACCACTTACTCTGGCAGCTCATTCCATACACGTATTTGTGTGAGAAGATGCCCCTTAGGCCTCTTGAAAATCTTTCACCTCTCAGTTTCCACCAATGTCCTCTAGTTTTGGACACCCCAACCTGGTGAATAACCCTGTCTACTCACCCTATCCGTGACCGTTCTGATTTAATAAACCTTTACTGCTGCGAAATGTGACTCCAATCAACACGAATGGCTGTACTTTCAATAATCCCGGGCCGAAATTCTGAAATTCAATACTGACACCTATTCCTTCTCCATCAAGTCACTATTCTAAATCCGTATTAATCTGTTTGTGCAGATGTATCATGAGACACTTCTGTGGGATTTGCACCTAGACCTTTGTGCCCGGAGGTAGGGACATGAGCACCACTCGGCAATACCCATAAAGCTGTAAATTTATTCTCATGTGGTTTTGTTCATCAGCCTGTTATGACATGCTGTGACATAGCTCTGCAACAGGCAGAACTTGAATTCAGAACTTCTGGTTCAGAGCTAGGAACACTACCACACACGTTCAGGAATTAGACTCAAATCGAGAGCTCTGGCTCAGAGGCAGGAACACTACCACTACACTACCATACCCAGATTTTGGGTCATATGTTAAGTGCCAGCTTTCAACTCGGTGTGGATTTATTATAATCAGGTTACCATTACTGAGCTACACAAAACACTTCGTATTGTTAAACAAATGCAAGATATTTGTCTCAACTGCAGGATGTTGATTGCATGTGCTGTGCTATCGAAATTAACTATGAACATCTTTAATTGCTATTATCTGTAGTCTGCAATATTAGGGAAAGAAATCCTGCAGGCACACTCTGCCCCAATGACGGGTCTCAAATCGATATTTATTACTGAACATCAGAGACAGAGAAAGAGCATAATTTCTGGTCCCAAAGCACTGACCAGTATTACCCAAGTCTCACGTTTGTCTGCCCTCTGCCTAAAACCATGAAATGATACCAGGCCGCTGATTACTGCCCAGCCTCTCCTCCCCACTGACTGTGTCTGCAATCCGTCCCTCCTCCCTCTAACCACACAAGGCAAACCAAGCTCAGGGTCTTTGTGAAAATGAAGGCCGGAGTGTCCAGGCCTCCTGGAGAGGAGGAAGGAATTTTAATTTGAAGGGGGATGGTGGGGTAATGGTAATAACACTCATGGGCTGAGGAGTGGCAGACGGAGTTTAGTTTGGATTAATGCCAGGTATTGGATTTAGTTAATCAAACAAGAGCAAAACCAGTACAATTAAACGTAGGATCTTTGGCGATGTTGTCGAACAGGGAACTCGGCCGTCAGGTATAAATCTTTAAAATTTGCTTCGCATTAAGATAGTGTGGTTAGGAAGGTGTTTTGCACACTTGTCTTCATTGGTCAGACCTTTGAGGAACAAAATTGGGGCGTTATGTTGAGGTTGTACAGGACACTGGTGAGACCTCTTCTGGAATACTGTGTCCAGTCTGGTCACCCTGCCCGCTCATTCCATAGGCACACCACCCTCTGGGTGAAAAAGCTGCACCTTAGGTCACCTTTAAATATTTCCCCTCTCACCTTAAAACTATTTCCATTAGTTTTGGACTCGTCTACCCTGAGAAAATACCTCCATATCAAATACTTTGATATTTCTGACCTTGATATTATTAAGATGGAGAGGATTGAGAAGAGATGAACCTGGATGTTGATGGGAATGGAGGGATTGAGCTATAAAGAGAGGCTGTGTAGGCTGGGACTTTTTTCACTGGAGATTACGGGGTAACTTTACAGAGGTTTATAAAATGATGAGTGTACAGATAAGCTGAAGGGCTGATGTATTTTTCAGAGATTTCGGGATTCAAAACTGAGGGATATTTTAAGGTGCGTAGAAAAAAGATTTACAAGTCATACAAGGTAAATATTTTGGACAGAAGCTGGGTTGTGTGTGGAATGAACTTCCAGAGGAAGTGGTGAAAGCAGCGACAGTTACAACGTTTAAAGGACATTTCGATCAGTAGACGGATAAGACATCAGTTTGGATGGTGCTGGGATCAGCTGCCCTCTCTCTCCCCCTCTCTGAATGTATCCCTGTTGGTTTTCACCCTCTGCCAATGCCGGTGCAGTGGCGTGCGGAGGCCAGGAGAGGGTGGCATTGCATCACTTTCAGCACCACAGAGACTGCCAGACCTGGCCCACACAGACACACACAGATACACACACGGGAATGGTTAGGAAACGGCGTGAAGCTCATCTTGTATCTTAAACCAAACATAAAGAAACGTTCAATTCGCCTCGCAAACTGTTAAAATATGAGTGACACAGAACTCCCAAATTCCACTGTTAAATAAAAACACCAATTTTTTTTAACTCTGAAAGTGAATGTTTTACATCAACTATTCACAACTCTGAGACCCCATTTCTCTTAACCACTTATTCCCCAATTCTAACTCTATAACAATATACTCTTTCAATAAGATGCTTATTAAAATTTCATCATCTTAATTTCAAAACCACAAGGCACCTTTTTTTTGTCTCTTCTTCTGTGAGAAGATCTTTCTGGGTCATCTTCTTTCTTTTTACTGCGGATATGTTTCATAGGAAAAGGTACCTTTGATAGAGGGTGTTTCCTAATCTCTTGGATCTGTGTTGCTCTGTCTGCAATTTTCAAAATTCCTGCATTCTTAATAGCCATACCATAGGATTATTTCATTGGTTCGATTTTTGAAAAACAATAAATTCAAACTTGATTTGGTTTTAGTATTCTGTGTTATTATTTAAACTGATTCAAATTGTCCAAACAGCAACCATCTCAGGGACCTATTTCGCAGCCAATTGTGACATATTTTCAGTTGTCCTTGACACTCTGGATCTGCTATCCTCTCGTATACACAGGTACTTGTAAACTCTCAGTTCAGAACAGTTTTCCCTCTCTCTTAAAGGTACAGTACACACTTTCAATTTCATCACATTAATATCCTGATGTCTATACAGATACTTGGAGACAATCCGGATTTCTCTTGCTCGATGGTTTGTCAATATTTCATTCACTCCGTCTGGTTTGTATCAGGAATTTTGTTGCTCCATTGACAGTAAGTCATTATTCGACTCCCTCCGTGGGAATACATCAGTATTTCACTTGCTCACACTCGTGTGTGGGGCAGGATTTCAGTTGTTTCATGGGGACTGTGACACTCTAACAATCTCAGTGTTTGTAGATGGCACCAAACCTGGAAGAATTGTAAAGTCCATGGAGGACAGTGCGGAACTCTACCAGAATAATGAGACGTTGGTGTAGTGTTCTGGTGTATGGCAGATGCAGATCAATACAGAGCAGTGTGAGGTGATGCTCTTTGGTAGGAAGGACATTGAAAGACAATATAAAACAGACTGTACCGTTATAAAGGGGCTGCAGGAGCAGGGAGCGTTGCGTGTATATGAGCACAGATTATTGAAGATATCAGGACAGGCGGGGAGAGCAGAAAATTTTACAGATTAATTTCAGTATCTGACCTGTTTACAGAAGGAGGTGTAGCAGGGAGCCTCTGTGCTCCCTTCCTGGGAAGTGGTGGTGACGATGTGTTATGAGCCCACCCTCCTGCCCCCCCGCCGAGACCATGGGGATTCCATTTGTACCAGCTCGACACAGAAGGGAGATGGCATCAGGGCCAGGGCTTCTAAGTTGTGCCGGGGGGAAACGGAGCTGCCAGTGGGTTTAAAGTGAGAATTGCCCTTCACTGAACATTGCTCCTTACTCGGTCGGTGGAACGTGGATGTTTCAGAATCTCCACACGAGACATCCCGGTCCTCTCAGACTCGTACCACAGTCCTCCCCACATGGCGGGGGAGAGGGGGTGAGGGGACTGATTTAGGGCACTCCACCACCCGGCTTTCCCTTTCTGTCCTATACCAGGCTGTTTCTCCTGGAATAGGAGTAAGAGAGGGAGGGAGGGTGGGGGTGAGTGACACTGTTGTTGGTGCTGGTGTAGCTGGGGATAGTGGCAAATGGTGAGGGAATCTGTCGACAGTGCTGTATCCAGGCAGTGTCATTAATGTGGGGCATAAAGTGGACGGGGTGACAGAAAAAGAGAGAGTGAGAGAAAGAGAGAGACTGAGAGAGAGAGAGAAAGAGAGAGACAGAGAGAGAGAGAGACAGAGAGAGACAGAGAGAGAAAGGGCAGGGAGGGAAGGTGCTGCATGCAGCAGTGAGAGTGGTGGAGCAGGAACCAAGTTCGGGGGTAGGTGCTATAACGATATACAGTGAGTATTAGGGAGCAGAGAGAATACAGTGACCCTTATCCTGACAGAGCAGGGAAGGTTATTGAAGCTTGTCCTGTATTGCTGGACATTTCCTTAGATACTGCACTGAGCTGAGTGGTGAGCTCAGACTATCTGCGGTGGGTCTGGTGGTGTGGCCCCCTCTGGGAAGGGAATGGTTCCCCCTCTGTACTAGCTCATTCACCAGGACCGGTGTGGTGTAATTGCACCTTATACCACATGTTCGTGATAAACTGTGTAGGGCAGTTCCAAACTGAGAAAGCTCAACCGTGTGCCCATTGACTTTTAAGTATGGCACCAGTGCCAGGGATCAGAGAATAACCAGGGGTACTCGGGAGATGGTGAGTCCCTCCAGCCATGATGGGTGGGAGAATCGGGCTGGTATTGAATGAGAGGGACACCATGAGTGGGGTGGTTAGTTAATGAGGTGAGCTCAATATGATAGCATCAGGGAACTAGCTCAGCCTAGTGTGGATGATCCCTCTGTTACACTCAATGAAAATGTCACTGAGACAAATTACTGTTAGAATCAGTCCAATGAGTCATAGATTCTGTTGAAACCACTCTCATTTACAAAGCTATAGAACAAATGCTCATCCAAAACTCGCCACCATCTGGCCTCACACCAGGATACCTTTCCCTCATCTTTCCTGGGAAGACTGGTTCATGTTACAGGATGCTATTGAAGTGTCTACGTTTCAGCATTCTGCAACTTGGGAACACATCCATCCATGACACTGTCTCTCAGTCTCCCCCTCTCTGTCTATTTCCCAAACCCCTCCCATGTGGTGATATTTAAACTGATTCCCCCGCCATCTCTCTCTGGCAGTGATGTTCACACCCACAGCACCCCCTTGTCATGGTACAATATAGATATGGAACTGGAAATGGATGGGAGCTGTACGTCCTGTCACTCCCAGCATGGGCTGCAACTTTCCCCACACTGGGCGGGGATCTAACACAGTGTTACTGAGCAATGCACTGGGGTGGGGTACACAGCACTACATGCTGGGAGGGTAACTGATCCTGGGTTCCAGATTAATTCACGGGTGATTACTGCACAGGTCGCTGTGCTGGTCAGACTAGTTGAGGTTCATACATAATGCAATGTGTTGTCTGTGCTGGGTGGATATTTCTTTCGGATTCACACATTAGTGCCCTGCTGTGGTCTGCACAGCTCCCAGTGCTGGATAGATACCTAGTCTGGGTTTAGAGATCAATGCACTGCTGTGGTCTACACAGATAACCGTATTCTTGTGTGGCAGCTTTGAAATGCTGAATGTTCCCTTCCATTTCCTGTGTTACAGTTATGAGAGATTAAAGGATCTCCTCCAATCGCTGAGTGACAGCCTCCAATGGCTGAATGGCCTCATTCTGTTCCTGGTTAAAACTCTTGATGGGCTGAATAGCCTGCCTCAGTATCGGTGCAATTGGGAATGATGCTGAATATTTTGAAACCATCAGTGAACAGCCCACTTCTGACTTTATAATGCAGGGAAGGCCATTGATGCTGCAGCTGCTGCTAGCCCACAGTCCCTCATGGATGGCCAGCTTCCATGTGCTCGGTCCTTTAGAAGTATGTCCGACCTCACAGGAGGGAGTGCCACATCACACAGTGGGCCGTACATCTAGTATGATTTATCTCTCCATCCCGGAGGCTCTCAGCCTCATTCGTGATGAAGGTCTGCTGCCCGAAACGGTGGTTTTCCTGCTCCTCGGATGCTGCCTGACCTGCTGTGCTTTTCCAGCAACACACTCATCTTGAGTATGTCAAATATGAGGCTGAGACTGTCCCTCCCCAGGACTATGTGCTGGCTGCTCCTACAGATACTGTCAGGGACAGATCCATCTGGAACAAGGGGTTTGGTGAGAATGTTTCCCCCAGTCTGGCTGCTGTGTAATGAAGCCTGTCCCTGCTCAGTCAGCAGAGGGCACGGGGAGACACTCCTGGTGATGGTCATTGAAGCCCCACACACAGAGGACGGTCTGTGTCCTTATCACCCTCAGTGCTTCCCATGATTTGTTTCCAACATCGACGGGGAACTGAGTTATCACCGAGAGGAGGAGTGGGGGGGGGGGCAGGAGCTAACCATCCTCAGGCGTTTCCTTGCCCATGTGTGATCTGTTACCATGAGATTTCCTGGGTTCTGGAATCAATGTTGGGGAATTGCAGGGTAACTCCTTCCCTAACTATCTCAGGTGTCCCCACCACTGGTGGGTCTGTCCTGCCGGTGGGACAGAATAACCCCAGGGATGGTGATGGGCCTTTATGAAACATTATGGGCGGCACGGTGGCACAGTGGTTAGCACTGCTGCCTCACAGCACCAGAGACCCGGGTTCAATTCCAGCCTCAGGCGACTGTCTGTGTGGAGTTTGCACATTCTCCCTGTGTCTGCGTGAGTTTCCTCCGGCTGCTCCGGTTTCCTCCCACAGTCCAAAAATGTGCTGGTCAAATGGCCAGGCTAAATTGCCCGTAGTGTGAGGTGAAGGAGTAAATGTAGTGGAATGGGTCGGCGTGGGATGTGCTTCGGGGGGTCGGTGTGGACTTGTTGGGCTGAAGGGCCTGTTTCCGCACTGTAAGTATTCTAATGTAATCTAAATTAGCCATCAGGCCTGATCCTGTGATTATGACGGTGTCGAAATGTTTCCTGACTGGGAGTCTGGTGCTGAAGCAGGTCAGGCAGCATCCGACGTGCAGGGGAATGAACGTTTCAGGCATAAACCCTTCATCAGGAAGTAGGCTTGTGGGCCGGGAAACTGAGAGATAAATGGGAGGGGGCGGTACAGGAGCTGGGGCTGGGCGGAAGGGAGCTGGGAATGTGATTGGTAGATGGAGGTGGGGCAGAAGTGATAGGTCAGAGAGGAGGGTGGAGTGGAGATAGGTCAGAGAGGAGGGTAGAGTGGATGGGGGGAAAAGGTGATGGGCAGGTCAAGGTATTCCCCGGAACGTTCTGTCCCCGACATTCTATAACTGACATTCCCCGGAACGTTCTGTCCCTGACATTATTTGTGAACGGCCGGACGTCAGTGAATTGAACAAACGATAAGATCCCGAGGGAAGAGATCCCGTTCCAGGGAGAAGGAGACACTGTTCCGAAGTCCCCTCAGGCAGTTAATGGGGTGAATAAGTTTTCCCTGCGTTTACATTTCTCCACGACCCAGGATCTACCACAATATAGACCAAAATACAGAAATTCCCAAACTCCGTTTGTCTTCAAGACAGCAACTTTCCCACCCTCCGTATTAGGAACTGGGAAGGAGTGACCTGTGTCTGCTCTCGAGTGATCGAGTGTGTGGGAATGTTCTAGAAACCATCTGTCCTTATGGATGTGTCTCGGTGTGTTTGGGGAGGCAGGGTTTCTTGTAATTTATGTCACATTTTTGTCAGGAATTCCGACCTTCCCAGTTGTAATTCCAGCTCCAATTATTTTAATAAATCCCTGAATACAGGGACACATTTGAAAATCTCACTGGTTCCGCGATCAAACGGGTCCCGTTGCCGCCAGGCTGATGGATAATGGGATTGTTTTTCTTCCTCACAGTTAACGTAGTGACCATTTACGTTCTGCTTTATAAAGATTGAGGATTGTCTCCATGTGTCAGACGTTACCTGGGGGCCATGGCAGCGGCGGATCTCCTGGTCATTATCCTCGACCTGATCCTGAGACACATTCCCATTGTTTATGAGGAACAGTTTTATTTCCTGATGGACTCCGTCCCCGTGTGTAATATCCACGCCGTCCTGCTTTATGCAGCCACTGACTGCTCTGTCTGGTTCACCGTCACTTTCACCTTTGATCGGTTTGTGGCCATTTGTTGCCAGAAGCTGAAAAATAAATATTGCAGTGAGAAAAAGGCGGCTGTGGTTCTGGGAGCAGTGACTGTGCTGAGCTGTTTAAAGAACATTTCCTGGTATTTTATGCTCAAGGCTCGGTATTGGCTGGTGAACGTCCCCTGGTTTTGTGATGTAGCAAACGCTGTTTATTTCTCCATTGTCTGGATCACAATCGAGTTCCTCCACCACATTCTAACCCCGTGTGTCCCATTTCTCCTGATTCTTTTGCTCAATGTTCTCACCGTCAGACACATTTTAGTGACCAGCAGAGCCCGCAGGAGACTCCGCGCTCACACCAATGGGGACGCTCAGTCTGACACTGAAATGAGAAACCGAAAAAAATCCATCATTTTACTGTTTGTGATCTCGGCCAATTTCATCCTGTTATGGTCAACATTCATGCTGTATTCTACATGGAGACGGATGTGGTGGATTGTGGATACCCCTGTGTATCTCGATCACTTTGTGCAGGAATTGGGCGTCATGCTGCAGCTCCTCAGTTGCTGCACAAACACCGTGATTTATGCCGTGACCCAGACTAAGTTCAGGCAGCAGCTGAAGAATATGCTGAAATATCCCTTCACCCAAATCCATCCATCCATCAAATTCCGTCATTAATCACACCATCCGGGATTTTCTCATTTCAGTTCAGTGCTTAAGCGATGGAGCAGCCTGTCGCTATGGTAACAGACTGAGGGGAGCGCTGGTTTGTCCATCCTTATCCCACATGGGGGTTACAGGGAAACATTTCAATGTTTCTCACAACTCAGGGGCCAGTGAGAAAAGGCACCATCCCACTGACTGTATCCAACCCTTCCATTTGTAACCAATAAAAATGTGGATTAAAGCGTGCCGAGCAGCAGAGTGACCGATGTTGTTGTGTGTCTTTGTGTTGGAGAAGCTGAGCTGGAGAGAGACAGACTCAGCCCCAAGTCCTGATCCTCAGGGAAGGGGAGGGCACTGCGCCCTGAGCTCAGGAGCTGGTTTTAACTCCCTCTGTCCCCCCGACTCAAACCCAGCCTCCCCATTTCCTCTCCCCTACTCTTTCACCTCAATTCTCTCCCTTTCTCTCACCACCTCTCCTCTTCCCTCTCCCTCGTTCCCCTTCTCCCACACACACACACACACACCCCAACCCCGTTTTCTCCACCTGTCTCCACGCTTCCCTTTCCCCTCACCCTCACTCTCCATGTCCTGCCATCTCTGTCTCCCTCCAGCAGTTCCATCTCTACCCCATTTGACAGTCCACCTTCCTCCAATATCACACCGCATCCCCACACACCACAGGCAGCCTCACGGCCAACCCGCCCCCCCCCCCCCCCCGCACAGTCTCTGGTTCAGAGGGCGAGGGAAGGACCAGGGAGACAGTGTGTCTGAGAGAGAGAGAAGGTGGGATAGGAGCGAGAGAGATTCAGTCAGAGAGAAATGGAGGGAGGTGGGGAAAGAGAGACACCGATTAAGGGGGGTTCGGAGTGAGAAGGTGGAGAGAGAGTGAAGGACCGGTGGGGGTAAGAGAGGGGGAGCAAGGGAGAGATAGGGTGAGAGAGTGGAGGGCGAGAAAGGCGATGGAGGAAGGGGAGGGAGAGAGGGAGGGGAGGGCAGAGAGGTAGAGGGCGAGAGGGGAGGGCAAGAGGGAGGCAGACGAAAGAGGCAAGGGCGAGAGAGGGAAGGGTGAGACAGAGGAGTAATGGAGGGGAGGGAGAGAGGAAAGGGAAGGCAGAGAGGGGAGGGCGAGAGAGGGGAGGGCGAGACAGGGGAGGGATGGAGTGTAGAGGCAGGGCGAGAGAGGGGAGGGAAAGTAGGGGGGTAGAGAGGGGGCAAGGAAGAGATAAGGGAAGAGAAAGGAGGGAGAGAGGAAGGGGAAGGGTGAGAGATGGGGAAGGCGAGAGAGGGAAGTGAGGGCGAGAGAGGGGGAGGGGAGAGAGGGGAGGGCGAGAGGGAGGGAGAGGGTCACAGAGGTGAGGCCAAGAAAGGGGGAAGGGTGAGAGAGCAGGAGAGCGAGAGAAAGGAGTTCGACAGAGGGGAGGGATGGAGGTGAGGGCAAGAAGGAGGGATGGGCAAGATAGAAGGATGGGTGAGAGAGGGGAGGATGAGAGAGGGATGGGCGAGAGAGGGGAGGGCGGGACAGAGGGATGGGCGAGAGAGAGAAGGGTGAGAGAGGGAGAGGGCGAGAGAGGGGAGGGAGTGAGGTGAGGGCGAGAGAGAGGGAGAGGACAAGAGAGGGGAGGGAGGGAGTGGAGGGTAAGAGGGAGTGAGAGGGCGAGAGAGGGGAGGTCGAGAGAGGGGAGGGCAAGATAAATGGATGGGCGAGAGAGAGGAGAGTGAGAGAGGGAGAGGGCGTGGGAGGGGAGGGAGGTGAGGGTGGGAGTGAGGGAGAAGGTGAGAGGGGAGGGCGAGAAAGGGGAGGGTGAGAAAGGGTAGAGTGTGAGAGGGGAGGGAGGAATGGGAGGGTGAGAGGGAGGGAGAAGGCGAGAGAGGGGAGGGAGGGGAGGGTGAGAGAGGACTGAGTGTGAGAGAAGGGAGGATGAGAGAGGGGAGGACGAGGGGGGAGGGAGGGTGGAGAGGACGAGAGAGGGTAGGGCGAGAGAGAGGGGAGTGCAAGAGAGAGGAGGGCGAGAGGGGAAGGGTGGGTGGAGAGGGTGAGAGTGGGGAGAACGAGAGAGAGGGGATGGCAAGATAGAGGGATGGGCGAGAGAGGGGAGGGTGAGAGAGAAGGGCGAGAGAGAGGGGAGGGCGAGAGAGGTGGGCGTGATGGGGGAGTGCAAGAGGGGGAGGGCGAGAGAGGAGTGAGAGGGTGAGAGTGGGGAGGGCGAGAGAGGAGAGGGAGGGAGAGGGCAAGAGAGGGGATGGAGGGCAAAACAGTGGAGGGAGGGAGTGAAGAGGCAGTGCGAGAGAGGGAGGGCAAGAGGGGGGAGAGAGGGGGAAAGGGACAGATAGTGGAAGAGGGGGAGGGAGAGAGGGAGTGGAAGGGCGAGAGAGGGGGAAGGCGAGAGCGGGGAGGGCAAGACGGGGAGGGCGAGGGAAAGGTGGGCGAGAGGAAGGGAGAGGGCGTGAGGGGAGAGGGCAAGGGGCAAGAGAGAAGAGAGCGAGGGGGAGGGTGAGAGAGGGGAAGGCGGGGAGTGGAGGGCGAGAGAGCGGTTGGGAGAAAGGGGGAGGGTGAGAGAGGGTAGTGTCAGAGAGGGGGGTGAGAGAGGGGAGGGAGGGGAAGAAGAGAGGGGTGGCACGAGGGGGGAAGGCGGGACAAGGGCGTGAGGGAGGGGAGGGCGAGGAGGGGAGGGCGAGATAGGGGAGGACGAGAGAGGGGAGGGAGGGGAAGGCAAGTGAGGGGAGGGCGAGAGAGGGGAGGGCGAGAGGGAGGGAGAGGGCAAGAGATCGGAGGGCAGAGAGGGGAGGGCGAGAGAGGGGAGCGTGAGATAGGGGAGGGAGAGAGGTGAGGGCGAGAGGGAGGGCTAAGGCGAGAGAGGGGAGGGCGAGAGAGGGGGCGGGCGAGAATTGGAGGAGGACTAGAGAGAGGAAGGCGTGAGAGGAGAGAGAGGGATGGGAGGGAGAGAGGGTGGGAGAAGGCGAGAGAGGGGAGGGAGGTAGGGAGGGAGTGTGAGAGATGAGTGAGTGTGAGAGAGGGGAGGACGGGAGAGGGGAGGACGAGAATGAGGAATGACCGAGAGAGTGGAGGGCGAGAGAAGGGAGAGTGAGAGAGGTGAGTGCAAGAGAGGTGAGGGCGAGAGAGGAGGGTGAGTGGGAGTGAGAGGGTGAGAGATTGGAGGTTGAGAGAGGGATCAGCGAGATAGAGGGATTGGACAAGAAATGGGAGGGCAAGAGAGATGAGGGGAGAGGGGGAGGGAGAGAGAGAGAGAGGAGAGCGAGTGAGGGGTGGGCAAGAGAGATGGGTAGAAAGTGGAGGGGGGAGAGGAAGTTAGAGGGAGAGAGGAGAGAGACAGGGTGGAGAGAGAGTGGCAACAGAGATTGAGTCGCAGAGAGGGGGAGGGAGAGGGGGAGAGAGGGGGAGAGAGGGTCGGAGAGAGTTAGGGTGAGAGTGGGGCTTGAAGAGAGCGAGGAGGGGGGAAGAGAGAGGGTTGAGAGAGTGGGAGATAGTGAGGAGAGACAGTTGGACAGAGAGAGTGGCAAGAGAAGGGGCGGGGGAATGGGAGATGGGGAGCAGGAGAGAATGTGGTGAGAGAGGGGAGAGAGAGAGATGGAGAGAGAGGTGGAGAGACAGAGGGGTAGATAGAGGGGGAGGGAGAGAGGAAGAGAGAGGGGTAGAGAGAGACAGAGAGAGAGGGGGGTGGGAAGAGAGGTGGGAGAGATAGTGAGGTGGAGAGAGAGGGGGGGAGCTTGGGTGTTGAGAAAGGAGGGGTGGAGAGGGCGTGGAGGGTCGGTAGGTGGTTAGCAATCAGGGGTGAGAGGAGGAGGTATAGAGAGGCAGGAATGAGGGGGATGGCGAGATGGGGAGGGGACGTGAGGTAGAGAAAGGACGAGGGGAAAGGGGAGAGGAGGGGAGTAGGATAGTGGGAACAGAGTGGGGAGAGGGGGACAGACAGAGACTGGAAAAGAGGGGGGAGAGAGAGGGGGAAGAGGGAGTAGAGAGAGGGAGTGGAAAAATTGGGGAGGGCGAGGGAGAGAGAGAGTGGGAGAGAGAGGAGGGGAGCGACAGAGGGTGGGGAGAGAGCATGGAGAAGGAGGAAAGGAAAGCGGGAGTGAGAGAGAGCGGGAGAGAAAGGAGTTGAGAGAGATTCTGATCCAACACTGCAAATCTACAATTCAGTGGCTGAGCTCTTTCAGGTTTTGTATTATCCAATACGTACAATATCCCATAGACATTGTTGTATAGAGCTGTTTGTCTGTGCATAAATATTGTTTCTCATTGTAGCTGATCGGTTTCCATGTCAATATTACTGTGCGTTGATCCATCTCTGGTTACTAATAAATATTTTTTTGTATGGGAACTGTTTGATTATAAATACAAGTATAGTTGTGGATGGTAACTGTTCATGTTTATATTTAAATCCAGTTTTGTTTTGGAGATGTTCATGCTTTTTATAATAAATATTGTTTTACGTTGGAATTGGTATGAATTATATCCCAGACCAAAACAGATCACTGTATCAAAACAGCGGGCGGCACGGTGGCACAGTGGTTAGCACTGCTGCCTCACAGCGCCTGTAGACCCGGGTTCAATTCCCGACTCAGGCGACTGACTGTGTGGAGTTTGCACGTTCTCCCCGTGTCTGCGTGGGTTTCCTCCGGGTGCTCCGGTTTCCTCCCACAGTCCAAAGATGTGCGGGTCAGGTGAATTGGCCAAGCTAAATTGCCCGTAGTGTTAGGTTAGGGGTATGGGTGGGTTGCGCTTCGGCGGGTCGGTGTGGACTTGTTGGGCCGAAGGGCCTGTTTCCACACTGTAAGTCTAATCTAATCTAATCTGCCCCCTTGATACCTTTTGCTCAGTCGATGGGCCCTGATAACATCAGCAACAGCACATTTGCCTTGTGTGTCAGAGAGAGTAGTTACATTTCACTTAAACCCTTCCTCAACCTCATTAAGAAGTGATTAAGCAAAGAAACAACATGTTTTTACAGTTTATCCAAATAAAATAAAATGTTTTACAGTTAGAAAGAGAGAAAAATATGTAGTGTATATGTCCATCCCTGTTTCCCTTCAGTGTTGTTTGGATTTGTTTGGACTGAGACAGGGACTGCACTTTAGAAATAATTGAATGAACAGCAGAAAGGACTCTTTTAAAAATTTCACTGGAATTTCAATGAAGATTCTGCAGCCTGCTCTAAAACCACTAGAGGGCAGACTATTGTAAACATCACATGGAGCAGTCAGGCAGACTCGCAGCAATGTGCTCTGACCCCACTAGAGGGCAGACTATTGTAAATTCCCCATGGAGCAGTCAGACAGACTCACAGCAATGTGCTCTGACCCCACTAGAGGGCAGATTATTGTAAACTCCCCATGGAGAAGTCAGTCCGACTCACAGCAATATGCTCTGACCCCACTAGAGGGCAGATTATTGGAAACTCTCCATGGGGCAGTCACGCAGACTCACAGCAATGTGCTTTGACCCCACTAGAGGGCAGACTATTGTAAACGTCCCAAGGAACAGTCAGGCAGACTCACAGAAATGTGCTCTGATCCCACGAGAGGGCAGACTATTGGAAACTCCCCATGGGGCAGTCAGGCAGACTCACAGAAACGTGCACTTACCCCAAGAGAAGGCAAAATATTGTTAACTCCCCATTGGGCAGTCAGACAGTCTCACAGCAATGTGCTCTGACCCCACTAGAGGGCAGACTATTGTAAACTCTCCATGGAGCAGTCAGGCAGACTCACAGCAATGTGCTCTGACCCCACTAGAGGGCAGACTACTGTAAACTACCCATGGAGAAGCCAGGCAGATTCTGGACAGAGATCAGAATAAAATTACATTAAATGTATGCACTATAGACAAGAAGCAGTATAAAGTTCCCAACATTTTACATCTTGGTAAAGCACAATGTAAGGAGAAGGAGAAAAGAGCCATTATGTAGCAATCCAAACCAAACAGCTTTTGGATCGATGTACAGATTTAAAAGAGGATATCTATAAATGGACGTTAATTTAATGCAGCATTTTGTTTCAGGAGCATCCAAATGCGTCAGGACCGATGGTTAAACGCAGAAAAGGAAAGGGACTGTGTTCATCTGGAAAAGATGTACTCTCATTTGGATCAAACTCAAACTCAGCAAGTTCGCAGAGCTCACTGGTTCATGGTATTTACATCAGTCTGTCCAAACACAGTGTGTAAACATGTGGAATAAACTTGTGTTAATTTGGGCAAAACTGTTGTATCAATCTGCACAAAACTCTTGTTTTAATTTGTGCAATAAGCCTGTGCTCAGCCAGGCAATAATGTTGGATGAATTTGTCCAAAGAATGTGTGTTAACTTGTACAAACGTCTTGGGTCAGTTTGTTGGTGGAAACTTGTGTGGTTTTGTGTTGTGCGTGTCTGGGGTTGTTTAAGGTTTGGAGCTGCAGCATTGTGCTTGTGTCTGTGTGTGTATTCCCAGGCTGGGTTGAGTGGGTGGTTTTGGAGGGGGGACAGATACAGGAACAGACTGGGTCAGACTTGGTCAAACCCATTGATCTGCTGCTTCCTCCCAGATCCCCCTGTAATAGAACATAGAACATAGAACAATACAGCACGGAACAGGCTCTTTGGCCCACCATGTTGTGCCGAACATTTGTTCCAGCTTAAGCATCTATCCATCTACCTATCCAATTGCCGATTAAAGTTCACCAATGATTCTGACTCTGCCACTCCCACAGGCAATGCATTCCATGCCCCCACCACTCTCTGCGTAAAGAACCTACTCCTGACATTCCCCCTATACCTTCCACCCTTCACCTTAAATTTATGTCCCCTTGTAACACTCTGTTGTACACGGGAAAAAGTCTCTGACTGTCTACTCTATCTATTCCCTTGATTATCTTATAAACTTCTATCAAGTCCCCCTCATCCATCGCTGTTCCAATGAGAAAAGGCCTAGCACTCTCAACCTATCCTCGTACAACCTATTCTCCATTCCAGGCAACATCCTGGTAAATCTCCTCTGCAACCTCTCCAAAGATTCCACATCTTTCCTAAAATGATGCTATCACAACTGCACACAGTACTCCAAATGTGGTCTTAACAAGGTCCTGTTCAGCTGCAACATCACCTCACGACTCTTGAATTCAATCCCTCTGCTAATGAACGCTAACACACCATAGACCTTCTTACAAGCTCTATCCACCTGAGTGGCAACTTTCAAAGAGCTATGAACATAGAACCCAAGATCCCTCTGCTTCTCCACCTGACTAAGAACCCTACCGTTAACCCTGTATTCCGCATTCTTATTTGTCCTTCCAAAATGGACAACCTCACACTTGACAGGGTTGAACTCCATCTGCCACTCCTCAACCCAGCTCTGGATCATATCTAAGTCCCTTTGCAGCCGACAACAGCCCTCCTAACTATCCACAACTCCACCAATCTTCGTATCATCTGCAAATTTACTGACCCACCCTTCGACTCCCTCTTCCAAGTCATTAACATTACAAACAGCAGACGACCCAGAACTGATCCCTGCGAAACTCCATTTGTAACTGGGCTCCAGGCTGACTTTCTGCATAAGCCTACTATGGGGAAACTTATCAAATGCCTTACTAAAATCCATGTACACCACATCCACTGCTCTACCCTCATCCACATGCTTGGTCACCTCCTCAAAGAATTCAATAAGATTTGTAAGGCAAGACCTACCCCTCACAAGTCCGTGCTGGCTGACCCTAATCAAGCAGTGTCTTTCCAGATACTCATAAATCCTATCCCTCAGTACCCTTTCCATTACTTTGCCTACCACCGAAGTAAAACTAACTGGCCTGTAATTCCTGGGGTTATCCCTATTCCCTTGTTTGAACAGGGGCACAACATTCGCTACTCTCCAGTCATCTGGTACCACCCCCATTGACAGTGAAAACGAAGAGATCATTGCCAACGGTTCTGTAATTTCCTCTCTTGATTCCTACATAATCCTAGGATATGTCCCGTCAGGCCCGGGGGACTTGTCTATCCTTAAGTCTTTCAAAATGGCCAACACATCTTCCTTCCTAACAAGTATCTCCTCTAGCTTACCAGTCTATTTCATAATCTCCTCTTCAATAATACGGTCCCTCTCATTTGTAAATACTGAAGAAAAGTACTCATTCAAGACCTCTCCTGTCTCTTCGGACTCAATTCACAGTCACCCACTACTGTCCTTGATCGGACCTACCCTCGTTCTCGTCATTCTCATGTTTCTCACATACGCATAAAAGGCCTTGGGGTTATCCTTGATCCAACCCCCCAAAGATTTTTCATGCCCTCTCTTAGTTCTCCTAATCCCTTTATTTATCTCTCACAAAGATGGTAGTTGGTGTGTTCCATTCCTGGGGGAGGTGGGTTCCAGGTAATGGAGCTGGGAGCTGACTGGATCAGCTGGGATTTGGGAGGAGATGGGGGTTGAGTGACAGACCTGGGGCTATTTAAACCAGGTTCAGGAAGCCATCATTCCTTTTGCCGTGTGGTGTGCCCAGAGGTGAGTATTAGGGAGTTAGTGTCTCTATGTCTCTCCGAGTGTGAGTGTGAGTGTGAGTGTGAGTGTGAGGCGTTTGAATCTGAATCCCAGGGTTGACCTTTTAAGCAGCCTCAGTCCCTGATGGGACATAGAAAGAGACCTTGGAGAGGTGGAGCTGAGAGCAGTTGGGGGGTGGGGGGAAGGTGAGTATGGGACCCCTTACCCTCTCCATGTCTCCCCTTGCCTCACTTTTCTCTCGACTCCACTTTCCCCTTCCCTCTCTGTCTGTGTCTCTCCATCCATCTTTCTGCCTGTCTTGTGTTCTCTCCTTCTAACTCACTTTCTTTGACTCTCTCTGTCTTTCTTCATTTTCTCTCTGACTCTGTCCCTTTTCTCTCTCTCTCTCTCTCTGTCCATTTTCTGTCCCTCTTCTCTCTCTCTCTGTCCCTTTTCAGTCCCTTCTCTCTCTCTCTCTCTCTCTCTCTCTCTGTGTGTCCCCTCTCTCTCTGTCCCTTGTCTCTCTCTGTCTGTCCCTTTTCTCTCTCTCTCTCTGTGTCTCTTTTCTCTCTCTCTCTCTGTGTCCCTTTTCTCTCTCTCTCTAACCCTTTTCTCTCCCTCTCTGTCCCTTTTCTCTCTCTCTCTCTCTCTGTGTCCCTTTTCTCTTCCTCTCTCTCTGCCCCTTTCTCTCTCTCTGTCTCTTCTCTCTCTCTCTGCCCCTTTTCTCTCGTTCTCTCTCTCTCTGCCCCTTTTCTCTCTTTCTCTCTCTCTGTCCCTTTTCTCTCTCTCTGTGTCCCTTCTCTCTCTCTCTGCCCCTTTTCTCTTTTTCTTTCTCTCTTTCTCTCTGTCCCTTTTCTCTCACCCTCTCTGCCCCTTTTCTCTCTCTTTCTCTCTCTCTCTCTCTGTCCCTTTTCTCTCCCTCTCTCTGCCCCTTTTCTCTCTCTCTCTGTCTCTTCTCTCTCTCTGCCCCTTTTCTCTCGTTCTCTCTCTCTCTCTGCCCCTTTTCTCTCTTTCTCTCTCTCTCTCTCTGTCCCTTTTCTCTCTCTCTGTCCCTTCTCTCTCTGTCTCTCTGTCTCTCTGTATCCCTTTTCTCTCCCTCTCTCTCTGCCCCTTTTCTCTCTCTCTTCCCCTTTTCTCTCGTTCTCTCTCTCTCTGCCCCTTTTCTCTCTTTCTCTCTCTCTCTCTGTCCCTTTTCTCTCTCTCTGTCCCTTCTCTCTCTCTCTCTCTGCCCCTTTTCTCTCTTTCTCTCACTGTCTCTCTGTCCCTTTTCTCTCACTCTCTCTGCCCCGTTTCTCTCTCTTTCTCTGCCCCTTTTTTCTCTCTCTCTCTCTCTCTCTTTTCTCTCTCTCTGTGTCCCTTTTCTCTTCCTCTCTCTCTGCCCCTTTCTCTCTCTCTGTCTCTTCTCTCTCTCTCTGCCCCTTTTCTCTCGTTCTCTCTCTCTCTGCCCCTTTTCTCTCTTTCTCTCTCTCTGTCCCTTTTCTCTCTCTCTGTGTCCCTTCTCTCTCTCTCTGCCCCTTTTCTCTTTTTCTTTCTCTCTCTCTCTCTGTCCCTTTTCTCTCCCTCTCTCTGCCCCTTTTCTCTCTCTCTCTGTCTCTTCTCTCTCTCTGCCCCTTTTCTCTCTTTCTCTCTCTCTCTGTCCCTTTTCTCTCTCTCTGTCCCTTTTCTCTCTCTCTCTCTCTCTCTGTATCCCTTTTCTCTCCCTCTCTCTCTGCCCCTTTTCTCTCTCTCTTCCCCTTTTCTCTCGTTCTCTCTCTCTCTGGCCCTTTTCTCTCTTTCTCTCTCTCTCTGTCCCTTTTCTCTCTCTCTCTGTCCCTTCTCTCTCTCACTCTCTGCCCCTTTTCTCTCTTTCTCTCTCTGTCTCTCTGTCCCTTTTCTCTCACTCTCTCTGCCCCGTTTCTCTCTCTTTCTCTGCCCCTTTTCTCTCTCTCTCCCTCTCGCCTTCTGCCCCCTTCGTCAAAAGGATATATTTTTAATGCAGCGGTCTTTCTACATCTAACTACAACAGGACACTCACATAAACCCCCCAAAAACACACAACCCCCTCCTCCCCTCCCTCCCTCTGTGTCTATATATATATATATATATAATATCGACATATAACGTTAAACATCACACAACGCTAGCTTTCAGAGAATCCTGTTGCACTATAACCTGGTGTTGTCCCAGTCCAACATTGGCATCTCCATCATCGAAATATCAAGGTCACCATCGAGATTTTAACCAGATACTTGCTTGAAACACACACAGCAAGATCCCACAAGCAGCAGTGTAACCACAGACAGATTGTGTGTGTTCCGGATGTTGGTTCAGGATGTGGTTCTGTCTCCTGGACAAGAGGGAGCAATCCTCCTGTTGAAAAAATTCTAAACATTTTGCCCTTCCTTCTCTGTGCCCTGCACTCTCTGATCCTCATCTTGTGCTCTCTCTATGTGAGATCTCTCTCTGTTCCCTCTCCCTCTCTCTCTCTGTGTTCCCCCTCTTACGCTCTCCATCTCCGATATGTTTCTGTTTCTCCCCTCTATCTCTTCCTCTGTGTTCCCCCCTCTCGCTGTCTCCATCTCGAAGATGTTTCTATCAGTCTCTCAGATTTCTCACATTTTGTCCCCCTGGCCTATGCACATGACTCTGACATTAGAAAGGGGCTTTGGAAAGAGTTTCTCATGTTAAGGTATTAATTCCTTACTCTGGGAATCCTTCCTCCCAGACCCTGGGGGTGTAACCAGTTCTGTCACAATCCCAAGGCCCCAAGTTCCTTTAACCCCAGGCCTCAAATCCATTTTAAACCAATGAACCTTCCACTGGGACAGTCAGATCTCTCTTTCATTACTTCCTCTCTCTACCTCACTCTCACTCTGTGTCTCCTGCCCCCTTCACACCCCCATTCTCCCTCCACCCCTCTCTCTCCCTCGAGATGGAGTGAGAGAGGGAGGCAGTGACATCTGTGGGATCAGACTGTGCAGCAGCTCCCCCTCCATCATTTCCCCCGCTTTGTCTCAGCCAGTCCAGACCAGAACACATCCCCTTTAGGTCAAAATCCCACAGACAGCCTGAAGCCCAACATTCTGGTGTGTGTGTGTGTTGTGTGTGTTGTGGTGTGGGTGTTGCGTTGTGGTGTGGGTGTTGCGTTGTGGTGTGGGTGTTGAGTTGTGGGTGGGTGTTGCGTTGTGGGTGGGTGTTGCGTTGTGGGTGTGTGTTGTGTTGTGGGTATGTGTGTTGTTGAGTTTGATTTAGTGTGGGTGTGGGTGTGTTGTGGTGTGGGTGTGTTGTGGTGTGAGGTTGTGTGTGTTGTGGTATGGGTATTTGTTGTGGTGTGGGTGTGTTGTGTTGTGTGTGTTTTGCTGTGGGTGTGTGTGTTGTGTGTGTTTTGCTGTGGGTGTGTTGTGTTGTGGACTGTAAAATATATGTATAGCTTACCGGTATACTTCCGAGTGGGCGTGTCCTCGGCGTTCGGAGGTCACGGGGTCCTCTGATGCGTGCGCAGAGGATGATCACGTGATGCTCCGAGACGCGGGCGCCGTCACGTGGTCTCCCTGTTTCTCATTCCGGAAGAGTGCCGGGAGGTCACGTGATCGGCCGTTTCGCGCCCCGGAAGTGTGCGAGTCTGCTGTTTCGCGCCCGAAAGGAGGCCGCATGTGGTCCTTTTCAGCGACAAAGGAAGGTCACGTGGGATCGGACATCCGGGAATGCGAGAAGGCGCGGAATGGAGTCAGAGCAACAGCCAATTAGAAGACAATCTCACTTGAGTGATGGTATGATGTTTTGTATGGTATAAAAGACTGGGTCAGGGGCAGGAATGCGTGTTTGTGCTTTGTGAACTGACTTACTTAGCAGTTTGTCAGGGACTGAAGGATTTAGACCCAGAGCTCTGTATACTTTATCCACTTACAGCTAGAATAAAATTAAAAGTGTAAGATTGAATATCTTCTCCTATTACTTTATTGAAAGAGCACGCAGGACTGGGCTCACACATAGAAGAAAGTAAGTTGGTAGATTGAGCCTAAGTCCAACAGATTTGTGACCACGACGTGATACAGACGAAGTGACGTAAAAGAGAGAAAAATACAAACAAAGGACACTGACGTCTGATGATGACAACAAGCGGCGCCGCATAAAAAAAGGTGAGCAGACTCCTGTTTATATCGAAGTTCTGCAATTGGAGATACTAAATTGATTGTTGTCATTAGACTGCAAGTGTCCTAGTAATAGTAAGTGGATAAAGTATTGATTTAATACGTATGGGTTTAAAGTCCCATGGGGTTAGAATCCACATAAAAGCACCAAGGGACGTAAGCGTGAGAAGGTTTAAAGTCCTTTGAGCAGGATCTCATAAAAGCATCGCTCACGAATTTTGGTTGATGATTGATGTATTTAAGTTTTAAAATTATATTGGGAATGTACGGAGGGTAGTAGAAAAGCCAGTGATGTCTCTGAGACAAAGACAGTGGTGTCTCAGTGAGAAAGAGTAGGCAGTAGAAACTTAAAGGTGATAACGAAATTGCTGATAACTTTAACTGTAAGAGTCAGTTGTTCAGGTGTATGTTATACAGATTGATTGGCAACCGGATTTGTTTTAGATTGGGTTGGTTGTTCGACTATATTAAATATAAATGATTGGTTATTGGACCGGAGGATTAAAAAAACAGAAATACATAAAATGATAGGGAATTTGATAAAGAGTGTGAAGAAAACGGAGGATGTTCTTCTGATTTAATGTTGTTCGTAAAACAGTAGTGGGGTAAAGTTAGAGGTCAGTTAGTGGGCTTGCAAGG
Organism: Hemiscyllium ocellatum; assembly: GCF_020745735.1. Classification (NCBI taxonomy): domain Eukaryota; kingdom Metazoa; phylum Chordata; class Chondrichthyes; order Orectolobiformes; family Hemiscylliidae; genus Hemiscyllium; species Hemiscyllium ocellatum. Next base: position 29,698,003 of record NC_083444.1, read on the forward strand.
AACAAACTAAAAATAGTGATGGAGAAATATGATAAGATTTGGGAAGATTTATAAAAGCAGGGCAAAGTCCCTAAAGATGAGGAGAGGAAGAAATTGTCACCGTTTTTGGGAAAAGCAGAAGAGCAGGTTAGATTAGAAGTAGAAGATCATGTGAAGGGAAAGAAAGGGTCAATATTGGTTAGAAGAAAGTGGACAAAAGAAGGCGAAGAGAAAGAAGAGAGGAGGAGTCAAGGAGTAGCACAGATAGTGAAGGCGATCAATCCCGCCCAGGGGGCTGTCCAAACACGTACCCAGTCACTTTAAAAGGCTCATTTACCATGCATACTGAACAGGGCCCATCAGGGGTACAGCATCCATTTGTAAACAATTCCGATTTGCGACGGAGGGAGATATTGTGGCTGCCAATAAAATATCAGCACCAACTGCCTCTAGATTATAAAGGCTCTTTTATGGGAGATGTGTATCAGCCCTTTACCTATACGGATATGAACTGTATCTTGGATAAAATGCCCCCACCCATAGAGGGAGGTTGGACCCTGGATGACTAAATTCTGTCAATACACACTAGGCTTCAAGTTGGCCATGGGCGATTGGAGAGCATTATTGGGCAAACAATTGAGTATGTGGGAGGTACAGCAGATTGAAGTGTCTGCGGGGACCACCTTAGTACCTGACTCAGACCCGTTTGTGCAGCATGCCAACTGTGTGGGAAGGGCTATGAGGCATAGATTCCCGATTCCACCGGGAGCGATGCACTCGCTCACCTTCACAATGAAGGAGGGTGAGGAGATGCCTGCCTTTTTGGCTAGATGTAAAGGCACGTGGACAGATACTGCGGGGAGCCAGCCAGGATCAGGTCAGCTACAGACCACGTAGTTTAGGAATGCCGTTATGGCAGGGATGCCTAAGGAAGTAAAAGAGGCAATGGAGAGTAATCCTGATATCCCAGGGTGTTCTACAGAAGAGTGGGAAAAACACTTGATGCATCACATGAAGCGATATAGGACAAAACAGGATGAAGATAAACAGAGAAATGAGTAAGCACAAGTGCAGTTGCTGAAGTTACAGCTTGATGAGGCTAGACGGAAGGTTAATGAGACAATGAAGCCTCCCAAAAGACGACTAATCAGATGGTGCAGCAGCCGTCGCCACAAAACCAATCTGCCGAGTCTAGACCCGGCACCTGATTCGATGCCATACTACCCCCTTTTATGGGGGCAGGCCAATAGATGATCCAGGGCGAATGCGTGGTAGAGGAAGGGGCCGTGGAGGAGTCAGAGGTTAGCCACCGGACTTTTGTTTTGAATGTGGCCAACCTGGGCATTGGAGAAGAAAATTGTCCCCTGCTATGGGGTCCCCAGGGACACCAGGGATTGATCCGAGGACAGCATGTCCCCTTAAATAAGCCTGCTAATCTACATTTGACATCGCCACTGATCACATCAGTGGTCGGACAGACTTTTTATCATCAATATGTTTTATCACCTGCATGCCCTGTGAATTTGATGGGACGTGACTTGCTGGTGAGATGCGGGGTCCCGGTTCTGTGCGGACCAGTCGGACTCGTAGTGACCTTTCCAAATGGTTATTCTGTTAATTGTTTGATGGCGATGATTCACTCTGGACACCAAATGATATTATCACCAGACACATCACCAAGGGCAGTGGGCAGATATATACTGGGGACTCCTTGAATCTGAGGAAGGGCAGAATAACGGCATACAGTCTTTATACAACCAATGGCGACCCTGGGCTCAGATGCTGCATCCCTATGCTCCTCCTGCAGATCCCCTTCCTGTGACCCTATATTATGACAGATGACAATAGAATCTATCAGCATGCATTCTATCAGCACCTAGAAGGACCTTAATGGGATATTTCCTCCAGTTGCATTCTGTAAGGAATAGAAGATGTGGTGGGTGCTGTGGAACTAACTCCGGAACAGTTGGAATGGTATGAGATGTCTAAAGAAGCTATACCGCATGTTACATTGGCAGTGCATGCTGAATATCAGGCCAAAGATCTGCGACTTATGCCCAAACGCTTGCTAGAGCTAACTGATTGGGTTTGGACTCAGTTACCCTGCTTGAAAAATTCACAATCAGTTGAATCTTATAGACTTATGCACAGAACAACTGACAAGGTGTTGCTGGAACATAGGCAGATTGAAAGGTTTCATGGCAGAAAAAAAACAGACCATCCACAGGCTGCAGCGATGCTTGATACACGACCAGATGCTTGTGGTCAGCAGGTTCGATGGACGTTGGTTACTGCGAACACGTCGCACCAATCACATTCGATTTAATAGACCGCACTCCGATTTGGCAGAGACAATACCCACACAAACCAGAGGCTGAAGCTGGCATCGCCTACACAATTGAAGGATTGGTAGCAGCAGGGATGGTAGAACCCTCTCAGTCAGCCTGGAACACTCCTATCTTACATGTAGAGAAGCAGAATACAGACAAATATGCGAAGGCGCATGATCTTCGATGGAACAACAGTGTTGTTTCTACTCTGACAGTTCTAGTCCCAAACCCCTACACTGCGATGTCTGTGCTGATCCCTGACCATAAGTGGTTCTCGTCCATCGATCTGGCTAACCCGTTCTTCTGTTTGCCCCTAGCTGATCATTTCAGGGACATGTTTCGTTTACCTGTAAAGGCCAACAACTTCGTTATACAAGGGTCCCTCAAGGGTTAATTTTGTCACCTGGGGTGTTTAATCAGGTACTGAAACAGCAGCTGAAGGATCTGATGCTCTCAGACGGGGTGGCATTGATCCAATATGTGGATGATATTCTTTTGGCGGCACCCGACCATGTTTTTTGTTTGGCAGCTACAAACTCGTTGCTGTTACTCTTGTTTCACGTCGGTTTTAAAATTTCACGGGCTAAATTACAATGCTGCAGACGAACGGTGTCTTTTTTGGATAGAGTTATTTCTGGTAAGGGAACAGGTGTGTCTCCATCCCATAGATCCTCCATTCTGCATCATGCCAAACCAGTCACTGTAAGAGACATGCTCTCATTTCTTTGGTTGGCAGGGTACAGTAGACAATTTGTTCCCTCATATGGGGAACTTACTTTCCCTCTAAGGGCCATGGTAAATGAGCAAAGTATGAGAAATTTGTCGGCCCATTTGCAGTGGACCACGGAGGCAGACGAAAGTTTCATATCTCTTAAACAGGCCCTAACGTGGGTTGCTGATTTAGCAGTCCCGGATTACAAAGAGCCATTTTTCCCTCTATTTCTGAAAAATCACACACAATAAATAGTGTTCTTTTCTCAGAAAGAAGGAGGAGGCAGACAGGTGCTGATGTATGTAAGTGTTACCCTTGACCCAATAGAGGACAGATACCTGCCATGTACAAGACATGGAGCAGGGGTAGTAAAGATTCTCCAAAAGGTAGCACATATAGTTATGGGACATTCACTAACAGTATTGATGACACATACTATAGCGGCCTATGTGAACTCAACAGCCTTTACAATGACGCCACTGCGGCAGATCAGGTTAGAGAAAATCCTGAGTGCACCACATATAATTTTTACACTTGAAGGAATTAACATGGCTGATAACATGGGAGAAGGAGAGCCACATATGTGTGAGGAAAGGGCACAGAGAGACGCCAAAGTTAGGCCAGATTTACAGGCAATTCCATTAGTAGACCCAGAAGAAGTGCTGTTCACAGATGGTTGCTGTTACAGATATCCAACTGAAGGACTTAAAGCAGCCTATGCAGTGGTGCGACAGACCGGTGAGGGATTTGAAGAAGTGTTGATAGGAAAAGTGACAGGCAAAGAGTCAGCCCAATTGGCTGAACTACAGGCAATGATTGAAAATTATATCAGAGAATGTAAAATTATATCAGAGAATGTAAAACATGTTCAGAATATAATGTAAAAGCAACAGTGAAACCACAAGAGGGAAAATGTCCTCTCCCAAGAAAGTCAGGTTAGGAAATAGTGATTGACTACACTGACATGGTAGAGAGAGTAAACAGATACAGGTACCTTTTGGTAGCAGTGGATGCATACACTGGTTGGCCAGAAGTGATACCTGCGAAAAAGGGAGATGCAAAGACGGTGATCCAATTTCTGATAAACCAATATATTCCAACGCATGGGATTCCAAAGAAAATCAGGTCAGATAATGGCACACATTTTAAGAATAAAGACCTGCAAGAACTAGAAGCAGCTTTAGGATTGAAACACGTGTTTGGAACGGCGTACCAACCTCAGTCACAGGGAAAAGTGGAGAGAATGAAACAGTCCATAAAGGGAAAAATAGGAAAAGTGTGTGCACAAACGAAGTTAAGCTGGGTGGATGCCCTACCTTTAGCCTCAATGCCCATTAGAAGCTCAGTAAACTCTATTACAGGGTTTACCCCGTACGAGCTAACCACAGGGCAGCAGTTTCCGGGACCAGGGGCTGGATTACAGATGTTAGAGGGAGGAGCCTCTATAAGGTACAAATCTTATTAAGACCAACTAACAGCTTTGGTCTCAGCTTTTTCTAAACAGGTTGGATCGGAAAAGGGGGACCTACAGAGCCAGGTGCCATCCACCACAGAGTGGGTCCTGCTGAAGGTGATCAAACGGAAGTGGTCGGAGCCACGGTGGACAGGACCTTACAAGGTGGTGGAAAGGACATTTCATGCGGTTCGACTACAAGGGAAAGGAGACACTTGGTACCATTGGAGCTAGTGTGCAGCCACAGAACCGCCAATGAGAACTCTAGAACAAATAAGAACAGAAAAAGAGTAGAAGGGTCTGAGGCTTTTAATTTTTGTGTAACGAATATTATGTTTATTTTAGTAACTAGCCCACATTATCCTAGGCCGTTAACGTTGAGAGTTTTTACTATTTTATGTATAAGTGTTATGATACTGTTAATAAGGGCATCAACCGCGAAGGACAAACACACAGACGAGATAGAGAGTCCCAGGAATAAGAGATCAACAGGACAAGAGATTGATAAATGTTAAAGGAGGCGGGGAGCCGGGTACACATTAGACATGATAAAAAGCGTGACACAATATACCAGTTTGGATTATGCCAAGTAATTGACTGTGGCCAAAATACATGAAACTGGAGGGAGTATGATGTATATCTTTGTAACTACACTATTTACTATGAGCCATGCCCATCGTGGGATAATGTAGTAACATGGACTGGGGGACAATGGACACCTAACAAGTCGTCACCCTCGATAATAGATGGGAGGTTCGAGACTATGTGAGCCTGACAAAGGGGCAACTCGACCATTCCTCAGAGCTAAAAAATCTACTCTTGTAAACCCTGACAGGATTCAACATTAATCCTGGTTCTGAAAAGGTACAGATTTACTGTGGAATTGATGACAGAAGCTTTTATTTTGTAAATAGGGGTTCCCCGCGGCGTACCTGATGAATATAAGTTGGTAGACCAGGTAGCAACAGGATTTGAGAATCTCACAATTATTAGTGCTTTATTCCCAGTTATGCCGAATAAAAACGTTGATCGAATTAATTATGTATATTACAATGTACTCCGGCTAGCCAATAGAACTAGAGACGCGGTGGCGGGACTCTGAACAACTGGCAGGGACCTCATTGATGACAGTACAAAGTAGAATGACCTTAGATACGTTGCTGGCAGAAAAGGAGGGGAGTGTGCTCTATGTTTGGAGATCAATGTTGTACGTTCATCCCCAACAGTACAGCACCTGATGCCTCGGTAACCAGAGCCCTGGAAGGATTAAGAACCTTATCTGAAGAAATGCATGAACATTCAGGTATTGACAACCCTCCAGGAGGCATTTTCGATTCCTGGGTAGGGAAATGGAAAGGATTAATTGAGTCTGTGTTTATGTCCCTCGTTGGTATGACCATTGTGTTCGTGTTATGTGGATGTTGTTGTATTCCCTGTATTAGATCTTTGTTGACCAGGGTAATTATTACAGCAATTGAAGGGAAGGTTCCACCGCCCTACCAGATGGCACAGATGGAGGCCCTTTTTCATGAGACCAAAAGGGGGAGTTATAAATATATATATGGCTTACTTTTAGAAAAGCTTCTAAACTGCGAGTGGGCGTGTCCTCGGCGTTCGGAGGTCACGTGGTCTCCCTGTTTCGCGCTCCGGACGAGTGCTGGGAGGTTACGTGATTAGCCGTTTCGCGCCCTGGAAGTGTGCGAGTCTGCCGTTTCGCGCCCGAATGGAGGCCGCGTGGTGCTCCTTTTCAGAGTCAAAGGAGGGTCACTTGGGATCGGACATCCGGGAATGCGAGGAGGCGGGAATGGAGTCAGAGCAATAGCCAATTAGAAGACAATCTTACTTGAGTGATGGTATGATGTTTTGTATGGTATAAAAGACTGGGTCAGGGGCAGGAATTCGTACTTTGTTCTTTGTGAACTGACTTACTTTGTAGTTTGTCAGGGACAGAACGGTTTAGATCCAGAGCTCTGTATACTTTATCCACTTACTGCTGGAATAAAACTAAAAGTGTAAGATTGAATATCTTCTCCTATTGATTTATTTAAAGAGCACGCAGGACTGGGCTCACACATAGAAGAAAGTAAGTTGGTAGATTGAGCCTAAGTCCAACAGTGACTTGCTGCTGGCACATAGAAACAGGAAGTTGCATGCCAGCTGAGAATGATACACCAGGCGCTACTTTCTGTATTGTCAGCACAAACAGTCTTCCTGCCTCTGAGGGTGAACACACACTGACAGTGTCAAGAACAAACGAACAGATTGCTGTTGGTCTCATTCCATTCCCATTTTCCAAAATGAAACAGAAGAGACACAAGATTATTTCAGCTAGAGTAAATTATCTTTCAGAGAGCTAAGAAGAGTTATCATCAGGTGAAAGGAGCTAAATGACAAAATGTAGTTTCACTCATAAACCTATGTTTAAAAGTAGAAAGCTTGAGGCAAGTTAATAAGTAAATCTAAGAGACAGCATTCATTAAAAGTTGGAATTGTAAGGTTTAAGCAATAAAATTCAGACCGGCTTTGGTGGAAGTGACATCATATCGGAAGTGGAGTGTGCTCTTCCAGCACCACTAGTCCAGAATCTGGTTTCCAGCATCTGCAGTCATTGTTGTTACCTCATATCGGAAGTGGTTGATTCTGTTTTCCAGAGAGGCAATGAGATGGGTCATCGGGTGTAAAAAGTGGATGCAATGCTTCTTGACTTCAATCAGGTTTTTGACCAGATCTTGCATCTTCAATATGGTAAGGGTTCATGGGATCTGGTGCAGTTTGGCAATTGCATCGAAGGTTTATTTGTTGGCAGAAGGTAATGATGGAAGGTAGTCATTGTGAAGACATCTTGTGTCCAGTGCCTTACTGTACGACTTGGTGCTGGACCCTTTGCTGTTTATAGCGTACATGAACAGTCTAGTCAAGAATGTAGCAATTTTGATCAATAAGTTCAAAGATGAGGTGAAAAACGTTTTGTTTTGCAATTAGTGAGGAGGAAAGCCAGTGTGACATCGATGTCCTTGCCTGTCGGAGAGAAGAATTGAAAACAGAACATTATATCCTAAAGTCTGTGACGTAAAGCGTTTTTGAGACTAACAATTTAAGCGAATGTATGATGCATTGCTGTAATCTACAAAATATAAAGGATAAGCGATCATCTGTTGTGAATATCCTCATTATCGAGTGGGTGTTGGAGTTATCGTTTGGAGATATTGTGGCTAGACCATTTAATTCAGAAAACAGGGATCTGAGCCCACAGTGCTGCCACATCAAGTCGTGAATTAAAGTTGATAATTAAACAACTCATTGAAGGAATAAGCTCCGCAGATATTCCCTTGCTCTGCTTTGGAGAGCACAACACATCAGCACAAAAGTTCAGGCTGAAGCATTCACAGCAATCTTCAGCCAGAAGTGCCAATTGTCTGATCCATCTCGGCTTCTTCCATAGATCACCAATATTACAGATACCTGTCAGCAGGGAATTCAGTTCTCTCCACGTGAAATCAAGACACTGTTGGACGGGGGGCACTGGTTACTGCAAATGCTATGGAGCCTGACAAAATTCTGGCAATAATACTGATGACTTGTCCTAGCCAAGCACTCCCGATACAGCTAGAACACTGGCATGTACAATGTGGAAAATAGGCCAGGCACATCCTGTGCACAGAAATTAGGTCAAACCACCCTGGCGATAGACTGCCCCAACAGTCCATGCACAATCATGAGTTAGGTGTAGGAAGGTGCTATCAAGCAGTACTAGCTAAGCAATAACCTGCATAAATGTGGGTTACGCAAGTCTACTCATCTCATGTCTGAATTACAGACTTGATTTAAACATGGACAAAGAACTGAATTCCAGAAATGAGGGGAGAGTGACAGCCCTTGACATTAAGGTCACATTGGACAGAGTGTGATATTATGGAGTCGTAGCAAAACTGGACTGAATGGGTATCAGGTGACAACCTCCCTGCTGCCTGCAGTCAGACCTCACACATTGGAAGATGGCTGTGCTTGTTAGAGGTCAGTAATCTCAGCCAAAGCAAATCTCTGTTGGAATTCCGAAAGAAAGTGTCCTTGGCCCCAATCATGTTCAACTGCTTCAGCAATGCCGTTCCCTCCATCAGAAAGTCAGAAGTGAAATCTGCATTCATCTCGCATTTTTTTGTGACTCCTCAGTCCAGATTCAAATGCAACAAAATCTGGACAATTTCCAGCCTTGAGCTGACAAGTGGCACATAGCATTCACACCACAAACCTGCGAGACAATGACCATTGACTAGAAGAGACAATCTAACCAAAACCGCTTGACATTCAATAGTATTACCATCACGGAATCCCTCACCATCAACACCCTGAGTTTTATTGTTCATTAGAAATTTAGCTGGACACTCCACATAAATACAGTGGTTGTACGAGCAGGCCAGAGGCTAGGAATAGGACAGCGAGTAACTCACCCTCCTGACTTGCAAAGCCAATTGACTGTCTAAGAGACAGAGGTCAGGAGGCTAATAGCACAGCTCGCCCTTTGACTGGATAGGACCAGCTTCAACTGCACTCAAGAAGCTTGGCATTGTCCAGGACACTTGATCAGTAGCACATCCACAAGCGTCCATTGCCTCCAAATCTGATGCTTAGTACCTGCCATATGCACTATCTAAAATACTACACTGCAGTAACTTAGCCACTTCCTTAGACAGTACCTTTCCACTACCACTTGCATCTCGAAGGACAGGAGCAGCAGATACATGGGAACAGCACCATTCTAAGCTCCTCTCTAAAACACTAGGCATCCTGTATGGAAATATTCACTGATCCTTTACTGTAACTGGGTAAAAATCTGGAATTCCCTTCCTCAGGCCATTTTGGAACATGTTATTTCAGAAAGGCAGCTTACTGCCATCTGCTGAAGGACATCTACCGACAACTAAAAGCAACCACCATGTTCCATGAGTCAGTAAAAAATCACTGAATCTAACATGACAGTTTGAGAAAGGGGTTCAGGAGGCATTATGAGTATGTAATAAACAATCGAAAGGTTTGGAGTAAAGTCCCAGAATCAGTCCCTACCATGGTAGCTTCAATTAATAAAAGAGTATGAAATGAAAATGCTGGAATAATGAACGATAATGACAGACCTACCACAAATTCAACCCAAACTCTGGGTCAGATATCTCGATGACAGGTTTGTAATCATCAAAAACACGGAAATAGAAAAAACACACCGGATCATAAACGCCACACTCACAGGAATCCGATTCACGAGAGAAGAAGAAAAGGACAGCCAACTCCCATTCCTAGACGTGATAGTACAGAGAACACCGAACGGAGAATTCACCACAAGGGTACCCAGGAAAACAACACACACAGATCAAGTCCTAAACTATGAAAGTAACCACCGCAACACACACAAACGAAGCTGCATCAGGACACTATTCAAAAGAGCCACAACACACTGCAGTACACCAGAACTGCGAAAAGAGGAAGAGGAATACTTATTCAAGGTATTCGCCAAAAACGGATACCCGCGCAACTTTATCAACAGATACCTAAGAGATAGACCACGGAACGAGGACATGCCACAACCAAAAGGACTAGCTACACTACCATACATCAGGAGCGTTTCAGAACTGACAGCCAGACTACTGCGACCCTTAGGACTCATAATGGCACACAAGGGCGGCACGGTGGCACAGTTAAGGGCGGCACGGTGGCACAGTGGTTAGCACTGCTGCCTCACAGCGCCAGGGACCTGGGTTCAATTCCCGCCTCAGGCGACTGTCTGTGTGGAGTTTGCACATTCTCCCCGTGTCTGCGTGGGTTTCCTCCGGGTGCTCTGGTTTCCTCCCACAGTCCAAAGATGTGCGGGTCAGGTGAATTGGCCGTGCTAAATTGCCCGTAGTGTAAGGTAAGGGGTATGGGTGGGTTGCGCTTCGGCGGGTCGGTGTGGACTTGTTGGGCTGAAGGGCCTGTTTCCACACTGTAAGTAATCTAAGTAAACAAACCAACAGCCACGCTCAGACAACAACTTACTAGAACAAAGGAGCCAGTACCCAACATGAGCAAAACTAATGTAGTTTACAAAATACCATGCAAGGACTGCACAAAACACTATATAGGACAAACAGGAAGACAGCTAACAATCCGCATACATGAACATCAACTAGCCACGAAATGACACGACCAGCTTTCCCTAGTAGCCACACACTCAGCCAACAAGCAACATGAATTCGACTAGGAAAACACTACGATCATAGGGCAAGCCAGACAGAGAACAGCCAGGGAATTCCTAGAGGCATGGCATTCATCCACAAACTCCATCAACAAACACATCGACCTGGACCCAATATACCAACCACTACAGCGGACAGCTGAAACTGACACCCGGAAGCGGCAAGGACAGACCACTATAAATACCAGAAGAAACATCAAAGAAGCGTTTCGCAGGAGGCTCCAAAGCACTGATGATGTCTCCTAGCCAGGGGACGAAACGTTTGCAACAAAAACTTCCAGCTCGGCGAACAGAACTACAACAACGAGCACCCGAGCTACAAATCTTCGCACAAACCTTGAAGACCTACCAAACTTTTGAAGCATGTTACATGGTTCAGTATTGTCCTTCAGAGCAGGATGCCTGACCTTAATACATGGCCTGCCCTACCCGTTCAACAATAAGGTGATGGTCCTTTCCTGCGCTAAACCTGACTAAGAAACCCATCAGGAGAAAGTGAGGACTGAGGTGCTGGAGATCAGAGTTGAGAGTGTAGTGCTGGAAAGGCACAGCAGGTCAGGCAACATCCTTGGAGCAGGAAAATAAACATTCCAGGCATAACCCCTTCATCAGGTATCTTAATGAAGGCCTTATGACTGAAACGTCAATTCTCCTGCTCCTCGGATGCTGCCTGACCTGCTGTACTTTTCCAGCACTACAGTCTCGACTGAGAAGCCAATTAGTTGTAATAAAGCTTCTTAAGAAAGATCAACCATAATTAACCGAGCAAGATGGCAGGCCTTCATAAAGATAGGTGATGGCCACCTTCTTGGGATATGTGGCTAACTTTTTCATAATTGAATGAAGAATTCAAAAAATGCAAATTACGGTGAGTCAGGCTCTTCAGACAGAGTCTGGTACACATTTAACATTGATGATTGGATGCAAAGTCTCCTGTGATGTTGTTCTGAACAGCAAGAGAGTTCTTGCCAGTATTCCACTCCAATATTTGTTCACGATGTAAAGTGTCAGATTTATTGCAGTTCTGTTTGTGACCACTTTCTGTGCATTTCCAACATTAGGATCACAGTGGTGATATCACGAGAGCAGTATTCCTGAACTCCAGTTTGATGCTGAATGGACGGGGTTTGGAATACCATCGTTTACCCAGGGTGAAATCTGAATTTAAAGAAGTCCTGGAATCGGAAAGGAAGCCAAATGGTGACCATGTAGCCCGAGTCAATGGAAAAAAATGCAAAAACAGCTGGTTCACGAATGACAAGGCATCTGTCACCTTTACATGGTCTGGCCAACATGAGATTCCAGACCCAGTGGGAAGTAATTGACTGTGTTCTGAAGTGGCTTCAGCAAGCTATTCAATGGGCAATTGGGGATAGGGACTCATTGCTGACCCTTACCATTAAGCAATACGTATAACGAAACGTCACAACAACTATATCAATTAAATGTAATTGTTGCGGCAGTTCCTGATGTCATTTCAAGTATTTCAAGTGAATATTCTAAAATGCACTTTATGTGATGTTGCACCTTCTAAACGGACTACAATATAAATCAGTGGGACATTCAGAGTAGATCCAGTTCAACACTGAAGTTTAATTGCAGAATTTTCAGAATTGAATTTTAACCTAAATAAAAGTTTTAAATTGTATTTATCTTCCAGAATTAAATAAAATCTGTTGCAATTCATCTTCATAAATTTGTATTCACTTCTACAAATGGTCAACATTCTTAAAATAAACTTGTTTCGATTTGACACTTACCAACAAATCACTTTGTTCATTTGGCTTTGCTGTCACCACCACTTCCTCGAAGCCAATTAAGCATTTATGTAAATAAACACAGAAATAGAATTCTCAGAATAGATTACATAACAACAAAACCCTAATTTTTATTACCCCACAAGCACAGCACACGAATTGTGGAAAAAATGCAAATAACTCAATGGATTACAACATTCATTGATGTTAGGACTTTTTAATCCATAAGTTGTATGATTGTTGAATGACAAAGGTATGAGTTGTCATGTTTAGTCAAAAATCTATAATTCAGAGGTACATTGGCACAGCTAATATTTCTTTCTCTCTTTTTCTCTCTTCCCCTCCTGCCTTCCCCCCATTTTTCTTTATATCTGATGCCTTGTTTTGCCTCTCTACAATATGATAATGTTTTCCTTAATAACATGAAGCCAACACTTCACCAACAAATCCTCTCAGCCAAATTCATCCATTTCTTTAGAGAGCTTTGAGTCAAGATTTTCTCAAAAATCTGTCTGTGTATTGAGTGATCTGGAAATGCTTGATCGGAATGAGGCTGCAAGACTTTACTGTGATAATGTTTTCATTGTATCTCAGCAGTATTATTCTTGGCTGAGGAATATTTAATGTTTCAATGCAATGCTTGTTTAGTCTATAATTAACTTTTACTGCACATCTCATGGAAGGTTTAATATTGTAGAGAGTGATTTATTCTGTATCAACTTTGTGTTGTACCTACTCTGGGAGGGTTTTTTTCAGGAGTTCTGGATGCAGCTCTACTCTGTGTCTAAACCAAAATATATTTGACATGTTTGCATTGGACAGCACAATATATAGGGAGATTTACCAGCACATTACATGAGCTGTACAATCACAGAAAACATTCGATATAGCCGTGTAAACGGGCTTGAACTCCTATCCACTGTCTTTCTGATTTTGAAATGCTTGATACCAGAATAAAAATGGAACAACACTATGCAGTGAAACTTTGTTATACAAGTAGATTATCATCTACAGGCACAGACATATACACACACATTAGCAAATCATCTCTGAACAACCCTTGCAGTGTTTAATGGATGAGTGCTGACAGAGTTTTAATATGCAATGTGTGTGTATTCCATGCATCACATGCCGACAGTGAGTTTGCTGTGGTCGTTTCAGTGTAGTTTTGATCTGTCTTTAACCTTTTCTGTGAGAGTCATGTTGTGTTTGACAAATATTCAACAGAACTGGAGGACTCTATGACTATAAATGCAGTCACTGCATTCGAGGCAGAATGCAACAACATCAAACACGGAGAAAGATGATCCCTGTCTTTTTTCATGATGATGAGAGATTGAAGCAGCTGGGCTTCAAACATGAAATGGAGGTTAATTTCAATGAGGCCTATATAATTCTGAAAAGAGTAACTTAGAGCAAAGGTCAATGATAGGGAACCAGAAGCATCCTGTTCAGCCAATGGAGTTTGGTCTTCCAAACAATGACATCATAGCTTAACTGATGATCCTCACCTCCACTTTTCAGCGTTTTAACTGTCAGCATTGATTCAATTACCAAATCAAAACCTGCCCATTTCAGCCTACAAAATAATGAATGACCCAGCCTCGACAAAATTCTGATCTGCCTGGCATTTGTGACCTCTAATTCAGAGATTTTACTCATTGGTCCGAATCTCTCCCACAAGGGGAAACAACATTTCTGCATTTACACCATAAAGTTTCCTGAAAATAATAGATGTTTCAGAATGTCACCACTGAATCTTCTATGTTCTAATGAGCATTGGCCTAAACGACTCAATCTCTACTCTCAAGACAGTTCCTCCATCCTCAGGAACAGTCGGCTAAATCTCGTGTACATTCCAGTGTACCTTTTCTTCGATATGAGTCCAAAGAACGAATCACAGTATTCCAGCTGTGGTAAGAATAGAGCTTTTTTTCAGTTTTAGCAAACATTATAGTCATACGGATATCAGGCACAGAAACAGGTGTTTCAGTCCAACTGCACGGACCAGACATCCCAATCTGACTGAGTACCATTTGCCAAACATTTGGCCTATCTTTCCCTGAATGTTACCTGTTCATACACCTATCCAAGTGCCTTTTAAATGCAGTGATTAAGTCCACCTTCACCACCACCACTGACAGCTTTTTCCAGTCACACACGTGAAAAGGTTACCCCTCAGGTTCTTTTCAAACGTTTCTCCTCTCACCTTAATCTGCTGTCCTCTAGTTTTGGACTCTCCCACTCGAGGAAAAAGGCCTTGGCTATTCACCATATCAGTGCCCCGCATGATTTGATAGGTCTGGTTCAGGCCACTCCTCAGCCTCCTTTCCTCTTGCTGCAAGGAACAGAAAAGCCTCGGCCTATTCAGCCTCACCTTACACCTTAAACACTCCAGTTCCAGCATCATTCTTGGAAATCTTTTCTGCACCCTCTCAAGTTTCACAAAATCCTTCATAGAAACGGTCAGCCAGATTTGTGTAAACGTTGCCTCACAAATGTTCTGTACAGCTGAGACGTGACATCTCGACTCCTACACTTAATGTTATGGATGACCAATGAATGAAAGAGTGCCAAACACCTTCTTCCCCACCCTGTATACCTACAATTCCACTTTCAAGGAATAATGCATCTGCACCCTTTGGTTTCTTTGCTCAGCAACACTCCCCAAGGCCCAGCCGTAATTGTATAAGTCCTGCCCTGGTTTGCCTTACAAAAATGCAACACCTCACATTTATTTAATAAAGCATGGGTTCATGAAAGGCATGTCATGTCTAACTGATTTATTGGAATTCTTTGAGGTCATAATGAGTGTTGTAGACAATGGGGAACTGGTGAACGTGGTGTTTCTGGATTTCCAAAAGGCATGGATCAAAGTGCTCCACAAAAGGCTGCTGCATAAGATAAAGATGCACAATGTTACGGCCAATGCATTAGCATGGACAGAAGATTGGGTAACTAACAGAATGCAAAAATTGGGGATAAATGGGTGTGTTTCTGGTTGACAATCAGTGGCTAGTGATGTGTCTCAGGGATCAGTGTTGGGACTGCAATTGTTTATAATTCAGATAGATTGCTTCGAGTTAGAGACCAAGTATAGTGTGTTGTTGTTCGCAGAAGACACTTAAATGAGTGATAGAGCACAGTGTGCAGAAGGATATAGACAGTTTAAGGGAGTGGGCAAGGGTCTGGCAGTGGAGTACAATGTTAGTAAGCATGAATGTCATCCATTTTCGTAGGAATAATAACAAAGTGGGGTACTTTAAAATGGTGAAAAGTTACAGAATGTTTCTGTGCAGAGGGACCTGGGTGTTCTCGTGCATGAAACACAAAAGTAGGGTTTGCATGTACAGTAGATAATTAGGAATACAAATGGAATAATGTCCTTCATTGCCAGTGGTTAGAGTTTAAAATTAGGACTTCCTGCTGCAGCTGTATAGGGTGCCGGTGTGGCCACACCTGGAATACTCTGTACACTTTTCATCTCCTTACATGAGATGGCCCAGGGGTGGGGTTTACTGAGGAGGTTGACTACATTGATTCTGGAAATGAGGCGGTTGGTTTATGAGGAGAGATTGAGCAGACTGGCATTATACTCCTTGGAACTTAGAAGGATGGGCGAGTGGGGCTGTAAAATTACAAATGGGATAGATAAGACAGAGGCAGTGAGGCTATTTCCCCTGGTAGGTGAAATTAGAACTACAGGGCATAGCCTCACAATAAGGGCAGCAGATTTAGGACTGACTTGGGGATGAACGTCTTCACCCAGAGGGTTGTGAATCTGTGGAATTCCCTGCCTAGTGAAGCAGCTGAAGCTAACCTGTTGAATGTTTTAAAGGTGAAGATATATTTTTGAACAGTAAAGGAATGAAGAGTTATAGTGAGCGGGTGGGTAAGTCAGTCCATTGAAAGATGACCCATGATGTTATTGAAAGGCAGAGCAGACTCATGGTGTCAGATGGCCTACTCCTGATCGCATTTCTTATGTTCGAATATTGTTATGTACTAACAGGCCTCAAATCCAAAACGTAATGCTCTCTGACTACTAAATAAAAACTGAAAGAAGTGTGGATGTTGTGTATCAGAAACAAAAACGGAAACTGCTGGAAATGCTCAGAAGGTCTGGCATCATCTCTGGCGTGAAAGGCTCACCAGTTTATGGTTGCCTGGCTTTTCCATACAACTTTCTTCAATAATGACGCCACATTATTCACTCTCCAGTCTTCTGGCATCTCATCTATGATTATCAATGATACAAATATCTCAGCAAGGGGTCCAGGAATCTCTTCCCTAGCTTCCCACAAAGTTCTGGGAAATACCTAAACAGGTCTCCTGGATTTATTTCCATTCTTCTACTTTAAGATCTCCAACATCTCCTCTTCCTTAAGATTAACTCTTTTTTAAGATCTCATTATTTATTTCCTAAGCTCCTTAGCTTCCCTGTTCCTATCTCCTGTAAATATTGATGCACAATATTTCCTTAGTGTCTCAGCCATCTCCTGTGTTCCCACACATAGAAAGACATGTTGATCTTTAAGGGGCTGAACTCTCTCCTTAGTTATTCTTTTAACCTTAACATAATTTTGAACTCTTTTTGCATTCTTCTTACTTCTATTTGCCAATGCACCTTCAAGTCCCCCTTGTGCCCTCGGGATTTCCTGTTTAAGTATACTCCTACTGTCCTTATACCCTTCTCAGTATTCACTTGATCCCTGCTGTCTGTATCTGATGTCTGTCCCGTTCGTTTTCTGGACAGGAGTATCAATTTTCCTAGTCATCGAGCTTTTCCCATGCCTTGCCCTGCACACAAATGGGAACATACCATCACTGAACTCTCATTGTCTCATTCTTAAAGGCCCCCCACTTGTCAACAGCCCCTTTACCTGTGAATAACCTCCCCCAACTAACTTCTCAAAGTCTAATACCATTGAAACTGGCCACACTCCAATTTGCATCATTCATTTTTATATACATTTTATCCTTTCTCATCATTATTATTAAACAAATGGAATTATGATCACTTTCCCTGAAGCGTACCCCTGTGGACACCTCAGTCACTTGCCATGCCTTGGTTCTCAACAGAAGGTCAAGTATTGCGCACTCTCTAGTAGGTGCATCCACTGATTAAATAACAAAGTTTTCTTGTACACACTTAACCGATTTCTCCCCATTCCAAGATCTTAACGCTATCCCAAACTCTGTTTTGAAAGTTAAAATTCCCTACCATCTTCCTTTTTTTCTTACAGATAGCTGTAACCTCCTATCATATTCGCTTGTGAATTTCCCACTTATAGTTAGGAGGCCCCTTTTACAATCCCAAAAGTGATCACCTCTTTCTTATATTTAAGTTTCATCCATATAACTTTACTGGGCAATCTCCAACCACTATCCTCTCTACATCCAGCCATAATGTTCTGACTAACCAAAAACACCACTCCTCCTCCTCTCTGGCTCCCCTGCCCATACATTCTATCGTATCTATATCCTGGAATATTAAGCTGCCAGTCCTGTTCATCCCTGTGCCACATTTCTGTAATGGTAATGTTATCCTTGTCTCACATTCCCATCTATGCCCTATGTTCACCTGTCTCACATGTCAGGCCTCTTGCATCGAAGTAAATGCAGTTTCGCAGTCTTACCTTGCTCTTGCCAAACTGTTGTCTGCCTTGACTCTTAGAATTGCTGACCTCATCTCACCTCAAACATTTCTCTTTTCTCACTATCTTGTTGGTTCCCAACACCTCCCTTCCTAGTTTGAAACTTTCAGCATACTGCTAGCAAATTTCCCCACAAGAATATCGGTCCCCTTCCAATTCAGGTCCCTCTTATATAGGTCATTTCTATCCCTGAAGAGATCCCAATGATTGAAAAATGGGAATCCTAACTCCTGCAGCAGCTCCTCAGCTACACATTCGCTGCTCTATCTGACTGTTCCATTAGTTTTTAAACAAACCCAACATGACATTTGCCATCCTTCCTGACAGTTAAAATTAAACTTGTGTGGTTCAGAGATGCGGACTCCCTTTAGATTTCTGAATTCAATCGCTATGTCAATAATACTCAGCCTCTCTATCTTGCCTGTTAAAATGCATAATTTCACGGTTTATGTCAGTTCTCATTTATTTCATCCACATTACCTTATTATGCAAAGCTCCTTGTTCACTCTCTAGTCTATGTTTATCCCTCTGAAAACATCTTTTTGTGTCATACTCACCACTTGCCTCCTCTCCAATTTCTGTGTCATTCGCAAACTTGCCTACAATATATTCACTTTCCTCATCAAAGTCATCAAAAATTTTTGAAATTTTTGTGTCCCCAGAACAGATTTATGTGGTACTCCACAGATTGACATCCTGTAAAATAAAACTCCTAATCAACTTTTCGGATTGGGATTTCAAAAATCCTCTCTCCATGTTAATACAATACCTCCAAAGCAAAGGCTCCTTTCTTACTCAGTAATCTTATGCATGGGTGCTATCAAACACTTACAGAAAATCAAAACATATTACAATCACGGTTTCCTCTGTTTTCTCAAAGAATTCCAATACATTTATCAGGCAAGATTTCCATTTTGTAAAGCAATTCTCAGTGTTCTGCTGTAACATCCTTTTTTAAAGACTCCACTATTTTTTCAATAAATGATGTTAAACCCATTCGCCTCAGTAAATCTTTTTTGTGCCTTAACTTTTTTTGAGTGAAGGTATTGGTTGAAGGATCTACTATCAGCCCTCACTTCCATCTGCTGGAGAAGCACTGTCATTGCATCTACTGTGAAAATCTCAACAAAATGTATCTGATGTTCATCTATTAAGAAAGCAATTCCACCACTGTTCTAGCTCATCACCTTCTGTTGGCGTTCCCAGATTTGACGAAGCAACTCATTGAAAGTGGACAAGGCTAATTAGCATCAAACCAAGATCAATATTTGAGCAAAAATATCTCAATTCCTGTTCACGTATTTTTGTTCATCTCTTTTTAGGACATTAGCTTCGACAATGTGGAGTCTATGTGGGTGGAGCTGTGAAATACCAAGGGACAAAAACATTAGTGGGTGTCATACACAGACCCCCAGACTGCAGTGGTCATGTTGGAATAGCAGTAAACAGGAAATTAGCCAAGCATGTGATATGGAGAAATCGGTGATCATGGGTTGGACAAATCAAATTAGCCACAATGTCTACGAGGGGGAATTCCTGGCCTACATATGGGATGGCTTTCTTAACCAACATGTGGATGAACCAACTAGAGAGCAGGCCATCTTAGACTGGGTACTGTGTAATGAGAAGGGAAGCATTGCCAATCTAGCTGCGCGAGACTCCTTGGGGATGAGTGACCATGACATGATACAACTTTTTTTATCAAGATGGATAGTTAGCCAGCTGATTTGGAGAGGAGGGTGCTGAATTTTAATAAAGGAAACTATGAAGATATGTAAGGCATGAGTTGGCGTTGATAGATTAGCGAAAGTTGCTTAAAGGTATGACAGTAGATAGGCATTGGCAAATATTCAAGGAAATCATGGGGGAACTGCAACAACTATTTATTCCTGTCTGGTACAAAAGCAAAATGGGTAACAAGGCCAATCCACGGCCTATAAAGGAAATTAGATAGTATCCAATTGAAGGAAGAAGCATAGAAATGGGACAAGAAAAATAATAGGTCCGATGTTTAAGAACAGTTTCGAATTCAGCAAAGAAGGACCAAGGGATTGATTAAGATGGGGAAAACACAGTACAAAAGAAATTAAGCTTGCAGGGAAGATGAAGACTGACGCTGCAAAGTTCTAAAGTATGTGAAGAGAAAGAGATTGGTGAAGACAAATGTAGGTCCCTACAGATGGAAATGGGGAAATGTATAACAAAGGACAAAGAAACAGCTAAACAACTGAATACATACTTTAGTTCTGTCTTCACAAAAACGACAGTTATACATGAGGTTGGTGAGGCTGCAGTTGGAGCATGTGTTCAGTTTTGGTCACCTTGCTTGAGGAAGGATGGTATTAAACTGGAAAGAGTGCAGAAGAAATTTATACGGATGTTGTTAGGACTCAGTGGTCTGAGTTATAAGGAGAAGCTGAACAAGCTAGAACTTCTTTTCTCAGCAGCTTAGGAGACTGAGAGGGGATCTTACAAAACTGTACAAAATCATGAGAGGCATTTTTTTCCAGGATTGGGAAATCGAGGATGAGATAGCATTAGTTTCAGGTTAGAGGGGGAAAGTATAAAAGGGAACCTGAGGGGCAATTTGATTACACACAGGCTGGCACGTGTACGCAATGAGCTGCCAGCTGAAATTGTTGAGGTGGGTAATTTAACAACATTTAAAGGCATTTTGACAAATACATGGATAGGAAAGGATTATAAGGATGTGGACCAAATGCAGGGAAGTATGGTTAGCATGTGTGGGCATTTTGGTCAGTATGGACCAGTTTGAGCTAAACGACCTCTCTCTGTGCTGTAGGACTCTCTGACTTGAAGATACAAATCAAGTACCAGAAATCCTGGAGAATGCAAGATTTAGAGAGAGGGAAGAACTGAGGGAGGTCAATATTAGTAGAGAAATGGTGCTGGGAAATTGAGGGGATTGAACCCGATAAATCATCAGGGCCTGATAAATCCACATCCCAGAGTACTTCAGGAAATGGTTCTAGAAATAGTGGATGCTTTGGTTGTCAGGATTCTTTAGATTTTGGTACAGTCCTTGCAGATTAAGATGCAGCTACTGCCACTCCAACACTCAGAAAGAGAGGTACAGAGAAACCAGGCAATTATAGACCAGTAAGCTTCAGATAAGTAGTGGGGAAAATTATCAAATCCTTTATCAAGTACTTTACGGCAGAGCATTGAGAAAGCCGTGGCAAGATCAAACAGAGTCAGCATGGATTTATGGAGGGGAAATCATGCTTGTCAAATCTGTTGTAATTGTGTGAAGATGTAACTATCAGAGTTGACAAAGGGGCACTGGTCAATTTGGTATATTTGTGCTTTCAGAAACTGTTTGACAATGTCCCACTTAAGACATTACTCTACAGTATTAAAGCGCATGGGATTGGGGTAAGTGTACTGAGATAGATAGAAAACTGATCGGCAGAGAGGAAACAGAGTAGGGCTAAAGGGGCCCGTTTCAAATTGGCAGCCAGTAGCTAGTGGGGTGCCACAGGGACTCAAGCTATTGACAATATATATTAATGTTTTGGATGAAGGAATAAAATGTAACATCTCAAGGCTTGCAGATGATACCAAGTTGGTTGGGAGGGTGAACTGTGACGAGGATGCAGAGACCCGATGGGATGATCTGGACAGATTGGGTGAACGGGCAAATCAATGGCAGATGCAGTTACTTTGGATAAATGTCAGGTTATTCACTTTGGAGAGAAAAGCATGGTGATGGATTACGACCTGACTGGTCGTAAATTCGGAGAGGTGAGTGTGCTGCAGGGCCCACATGTCCTTGTGCACCAGTCGCTGAAGGTAAGCATGCAGATGCAACAGGCAGTAAAGAAAGCAAATGCTATATTGGCCTTCATTGTGAGATGTTTCAAGTACAGGAGCAGGGATGTGTTATTACAGTTGTACAGGGCCTTGGTGAGGCCGCACCTCAAACACTGTGTGCAGTTTTGGTCCACTTTGCTGAGGAAGGATATTCTTGCTTGGATGGTGGTACTAACATACGAGGACAGATTGACCAGCTTAGGATTGTATTTGCTGGAGTTTAAATGAATGGGAGGGGATCTCATTCTAACAGGACGAGACAGGGTAGATACAGGAAGGATGCTCTTGATGGTGGCTGAGCCTAGAATCAGAGGACACAGACTGAAGATTTGAGGTGGACCATTTAGGACAGAGATGAGGGAGACATTTCTTCACCCAGAGAGTGATGAGCCTGTGGAATTTGTTATCACAGGAATTAGTTGATGCCAAAACATTGAATGTATTGAAGATGTGGCTCAATGTAGCATTTAAGGCAAATGAGTTCAAAGGGGAGTAAGCAGGATGAGGTGGTTGAGTTGGACGATGAGCCAAGATCGTGATAATGGTAGAGCAGGCTCAAACGGCTGAATGGCCTTCTCCTGCTCCTATCTTCTATGTTGATGAGGATATTGCCCTGAGAAAACCATGCACATTATTAGTGCTCCCCATTTACCTCAAAATATCACTCATCACCCCACCTGAAAAATAATGTGGAGACATAACCTCTCAAATTTCAATGACACATCGCCTCCAAAGAGTCAATCTGTGATGATTGAAATGCAGCTTTGCTCGTTCTTAACACAAGATGTCGTTTTGTTCTGTGATTGTTTATGTGTATGTCTGTGTGCGCGTGTCAGTGTATGCATGTGTCTGTCTTTGTGTGTTTGTATGTGTGTGTCTCTGTGTGGAGGTGTGTGCGTATCTGTGTTTGTGTGTGTGTCTCTGTGTGGGTGTGTGTCTGTGTCTGTGTGTGCACGTGTGTATGTGTGCATGTACATTTCTGTGTCTGTGGCCATGTGAAGCACATGATATTTCCTTGAAACTACTTTCTTTGTCAGAGGCCACCAGCATGCTCCAGTAGCTGGAAGGTGCTCTAATGTATTTCAGATTGCGTGCCTCCATGCAATGTAACTTTCCTGCTTGATGAAAAGACTGATTCATAAGAGACAGCTTCAATCACCAATTTCTCACTAACAATTACAGAGTGCCATTATGAGTTATTGCCTTTAGTGTTAGCGTCTAAGGTGATGTCTGGTCACCCTGACAGATCATGTCAAACCAATGGAAATCTTCCCATTCATTTCTCTCAGCCAATAGGGACTCTCTCCATGTATAGTTGATGTTCAGGGCTGTCATTCCTGAAGTGGACCCTTTGGTCCATCACTAGCTGCCTGGCTGTAGGAATCTCACCATACAGGAATTAAATTCACAAGTCACACGCTTCCATTCTGTCGACATGCCCAAGACACACTTGTTGGATGATTTAGGAACTCTCCATTTGAGAGGACACAAAATTCAATAATTTGTCAGGTCACTTCCAAATCTCAGCATTCCAACTGGGATAACCCCGCCCACATCTCAATTAAACCCAGAAACCCCTGCAAGTCTCCATCCAACAGCCTTTTCACTCCTCCCTCTGCATGTTCTAGGACCACAAAACTCTTTGCAAGTGCATCTGTAGCTCTCAGATTACTTCAGACCAGACAAGACAACCGAGGGAAAAGGAGAAAGAGAGGACTGCAGATCAGAGTCACAAAGTGTGGCGCTGGAAAAGCACAGCGGGTCAGGCAGCATATCCAAGGGTCGGAGAGTCAACGTTTCGGGCATAAGGCTTTCATGGAGTGTCCTGCCCGAAACACCAACTTTTCTGTCAGAAGTGAAGACTATTGTTGTGATAAGGTCTGCTGTTTGAATTGGGCAGTAAAAATCAATAACTTAATCACCATTCAAATAGAGAGCAATAATTCAACATTCTTGTGGATGGATGATCTCATGTTCTAAATAACATACAATGACCATCATTGTTATGTGAATCATGAAAAAATTGGAAAACATTAATGGATAGATAACAAGGTCACAAAGTCACAAGTTGAAACAGGAGAAGAAATCAAAGAATTCAGATAAGCAAGTTAAAACAGAATTATCAGAGACCATATTTGATTGAATGGCTCAGACAAACAAGAACAGATGGAGAACTAATGGAAGTTGAAAAACTGAAACAATTGCATTGAAAAGCATACACAGAAGAAGAATCAGAGTGCATTCCCAAATGTTACTAACTTAAACATGATGTCTTGATGAGGAAATGGAGACCATCACATATTCAGGCAGATGGGAAAGTGGGAGAAATTCATTACCAGGAGCTTATAGAAAGGAGGTGGGCAGGTGGCTCATGAGCTACCTGTGGGTCATTGTTGGAGTGAGAAGCTCTCCCGCCAAAATACAAAAACATTTTTACTGTCCTGGACTGCATAAAGATGGAGTTGAAAATTGCCAGAAAGGTCATACATGTCATGCAACCAGAAAACCTCAGGCAATAATAAAACCAGCACCTATAATACACATCCTTGCATTTGAAGAACCTTTCACAAGAGTCTTAACTGATTGAGTAGGAAGCCTACATAAAACAAAAAAGTTGGAAACAGCATTTATTAACAATGATAGATGAGTCCATTAGATTATCGTAGGCCATTCCGTTTGTGCAATACCACTGCTAGAAGGATTGTCCAAGAGTTACCCCAATGTTTAACTCGACAAAGACTACACACAGAGATACAATCAGAACAAGGGTCAAATTTTACATCAAATTTTTGCATGGAAGTTATGGGTAGCTTCGGAATAAAACAATTCAATTCTACTGCTTCCCAACAAGGATGGCAGGGAGTGTTAGAAAGGTTGCATCAAACTTCAAAGCCCATTAGCAAATTTAGAGAAGACCATATTGAGGGCTTATTGTCAAGACAATTAAACCAACTGGATAAAGGAATTCCATTTTAACATCTTGCCAATAGGGATGTACAAAATGAATCTGCCTCATTCTGACCATTTGAATGAGCGTTGTGGCATGAGCTGAGAGCATCACTGGAAATAAATAAGGAGAAATTAGTGAGTCAGAGTTCAACTACCACACACTTAAACTGTGTTTCAAATTTTAGGGAATGATTAAATTGAGTGGGGGTGTTGGCTAGATGGCATTGAAAAGTAGCACAGCATGTGATGAAGCAGGAAGCAGACAAGAGATCGAACATTTGCAATTTTGTGAACAGAGATAAAGTGTTAGTGAGAGGGAAACCTTCAAAAGCAAGATTTAGTGGAACTTGTCAAAGTGAAAGTAAGTTGAGTGAGGTGAATTATTTAATAAGGATTGCAGATAGAAAGAAATCTCACACAGTGCCTGTGAATGTACACAATGGGTATTTTGATAATGTGACAAAGTTGTTCCTTTAACAATGTTAGGTTGTCATTTTTTTTCCCTGGAGGTCATAAAAACACAGGTTCGGAAAAGTCTCAGTTTGGAAGGATTTTAGGGCCAATTTGATAATAGCTAACAGGTACTGCCTCAGGTCGAAGGTGTTCAAGTTTTAAAAAAAACACTTGTACAATGAAAGGCATATGGCGTACTGGCCTTTATTGGGAGAGGAATTGAGTTCCGGAGTCCTGAGGTCATGTTGCAGTTGTATAAGACTCTGGTGCGGCCTCATCTGGAGTATTGTGTGCAGTTTTGGTCCCCATCCTAGAGGAAGGATGTGGAGGCAGTGGAACGGGTGCAGAGGAGGTTTACCAATATGTTGCCTGGCATGGTAGGAAGATCGTATGAGGAAAGGCTGAGGCACTTGGGGCTGATCTCATTGCAGAAAAGAAGGTTTAGGGGAGATTTGATAGAGGTTTACAAGATGATTAGGGGTTTACTAGGGTTGACAGTGAGAACCTTTTTCCGCGTATGGAGTCAGCTGTTACTAGGCGACACAGCTTTAAATTAAGGGGAGGTAGGTATAGGACAGATGTTAGGGGTAGATTCTTCACTCAGCGGGTTGTGAGTTCATGGAATGCCCTGCCAGTATCAATGGTGGACTCTCCCTCTCTTATGGTCATTCAAGCGGCCATTGGATAAGCATATGGAGGTTAATGGGCTAGTGTAGGTTTGGTAGGCTTCGGTCGGCGCATCATCGAGGGCTGAAGGGCCTGTACTGCGTTGTATTTTTCTATGTTCCACATTCTATGAAAGGGGAGTGGCCAGTTCTCCCAGCTCAGCCTTCTCTGGTTTGCCTCTTCTTAGCAGTAGTGTGAAGAAAGGCCGCTGGGCCCAAAAAAAGCAGCTCCATGTGGTAATCTCTCTCAGCCATCTATCCTGTGATAATTATTAGATTAGATTAGATTACCTACAGTGTGGAAACAGGCCCTTCGGCCTAACAAGTCCACACCAACCCTCCGGAGAGCAACCCACCCAGACCAACACCCCGACATTTACCCTGACAAATGCAGCTAACACTACGGGCAATTTAGAATGGCAATTCACCTAATCTGCACATCTTTGGACTGTGGAGGAAACTGGAGCACCCGGAGGAAACCCGCGCAGACATGGACAGAATATGCAAACTCCACACAGACTTTTACCAGAGGCAGGAATTGAACCCAGGTCTCTGGCATTTTGAGGCAGCAGTGCTAACCAGTGAGCCACCATGCTGCCCACAGTTGTGTTTGATTTGACCTTTTGTGCCAAGGGTGCTTATAGGAATTTTGAAAGTATCTTGGAACAGATAAACTGTCAGGTTTTAAGATAGGATGAGTTATTCCGTATTATGTTTTCTGTTCTTTGTGTTTCATTCAGTAATCTTGTAAATAAATCCTGTTCGATTTAAAATGAGATGCTTTGATCAGCTGATTCTCTCCTTGAATATCCACTGTACACCTTCGCAAAACAACTCGCAAAGGTCGGGTCTGGGTTACCTTCTCAAACGTTTTGAGGGGTCTGGCCTGGTCCATAGCAACCGAGAAGGAAAGTAAAAGGAGAATATGTTATTGGATACAACACAGAGTGAGTGATGAAGTGAGTTCAGAGGATTCTGAATTGGACTTTCCTCATATTAAAATGGACAATGAGGACGTTCTCAAAATGTGGTATAAATTATTGAGTTACCTTCCCCAGTAAATCAAAATGACCTGAACGAGTTATTACTATTGCGTGGTGCGATGTCTGCGAATAAGCTGGGAAGTACTAAGTTAATTATGCATGATATAGATATAGGAAATGCTGTTCCAATTCAGCAATGTCCTTATAGATTTACACCAAAAAAGTTGGTATTGGTTCATAGACAGCTTGAATGCATGTTATAAAACAAAGCATCAAAGTGAGTTGCAGCAACTGGAGCTCAGTCATAGTCATGGTGCCACAACCAGATGATTCTATGCAGATTATTGAAAAGCGAATGCAGTTGCAGAGTCTGATTCATATCCGATTCCTCAATGAGAAGACTGTATTGAAAAGGTAGAACAAGCAACTTATATTTGGAATTGCTCAGAGGATACTGGCAGGTACCTTTATCTGAAGGAGTGAAGACAATTTTGGATTTTGTAACACTGAATGGACTTTACCAACTTAAAGTCCTCGAGTCACAGAGTCATAGAGATGTTCCGTATGGAAACTGACCCTTCTGCCCAACCCGTCCATGCCGAACAGATATCCAAACCTAAGCTAGTCCAGCTGCTAGCACCCTGTCCATATCCCTTCACAATCTTCCGATTCATATACCCATCCAGATGCATTTTAAATGTTGTAATTGTACCAGCCTCCTCCACTTCCTGTGACAGCTCAGTCCATACACGTACCACCCTCTGTATGAAAACAGTTGCCCCTTAGTTCTCTTTTATACGTTTTCTCTCTCACTCTAAACCTATGTCCTCTAATTCCCCTTACCCGGGAAAAAACTTTGCCTATTTATCCTATCCATGCCACTCATGATTTTGTAAACCTCTATAAGGTCACCCCTCAAACTCTGACGCTCCAGGGAAAACAGCCCCAGCTGTTCAGCCTCTTCCCATAGCTCAAATCCTCCAACCCTGGCAATATCCTTGTTAAACTTTTCTGTACCCTTTCAAGTTCCACAACAGCTTTTCGATAGGAAGGAGATCAGAATTGTTTGCAATATTCCAACAGTGGCCTAACCAGTGCCCTGTATAGCCACAACATGACCTCCCAACTCCTGTACACAATGCTCTGACCAATAAATGCAAGCATACTCAATCTATCTTCTCTATCCTGTCTTCCTGAGACTCCACTTCCAAGTAACTATGAACCTGCACTCCAAGGTCTCTTTGATCAACAACACTCCCCAGGAACTTACCAGGAAGTGCGTAAGTCCAGCTCTGATTTGTCTTTCCAAATGCATCACCTCGCATGTTTCTGAATTAAACTCTTTTACCAACGTTTGGCCCATTGGTCCATCTGGTCAAGATCCTATAGTACTCTGAGGTAACCTTCTTCACTGTCCACTACACCAAAAATGTTGATATCATCCGCAAATTTGCTGCATATGCCTTCTATGTTCACATCCAAATTTTGCATATAAATGATGAAAAGCAGTGTACCCAGCACAGATCCTTGTGACACACCACTGGTCACAGGCCTCCAGTCTGAAAATCAACTCACCACCACCACCCTCTGTCTTCTACCTTCAAGCCAGTTTTGCATCCAAGTGGCTAGTTCTCCCTATATTCCATGAGATCTAACCTTGCTAGCCAGTGTCCCATGAGGAACCTTGTCGAATGCTTTACTTAGGTTCACGTAAATCCCGTCCATCGCTCTGCCTCACTAATTCTGATTGTTACTTATTCAATAAACTCAATCAAGTTCATAAGACATGATTTCGCACGCACACAGCCATGCTGACTATCCATAATCAGTCTTTGCCTTTCCAAATACATGTAAATCCTATACCTCAGGATTCCCTCCAACTGCAACGTGCCCACCAATGATGTCAGGTTTACTGGGCTATAGTACCCTGGCCTGTCCTTACCAAGTTTCTTAAAGTGTGGCACCACGTTAGCCAACCTGCTGTCTTCCCGCACCTCACCTGTGACTATCGATGATACAAGTATCTCAGTAATAGGCCCAACAATCACATATCTAGCTTCACACAGAGTTCATGGGTACACCATATCAGCTCCTGAGGATTTACCGTCCTTTATGTGTTTTAAGACATCCAGCACCTCCACCTCTGTAACCTGGACATTTTTCAAGATGTCACAATTATTTCCCCACATTCTATATCTTCCATGTCATTCTCCACGACACATCAGCAGCCTTGCTGATCCTTGAAGAGCCCTATTGTCTCCCTAGTTACCCCTTTATCTTTAATGTATTTGTAGAATAAGTTTGGGTTCTCCTTAAACCCATTTGCCAAAGTTATTTCATGCCCACTTTTTGCCCTCCTGATTTCCCTCTTACTCCTACTGCCTTTATACTCAAAAGATTCACTCGATCTATTCTGTCTAGACCTTACATATGCTTCTTTCTTTTTCTTGACCAAACCCCACAATTTTTCTAGTCATCCAGCATTCTTCACACCTAGCAGCCTTGCCGTTCACCCAACAGGAACACACTATCTCATTATCACATTTTTGAAAATTTCTTCGTTTTCGAGCAATTCCTTTACCTGCAAAAATCTGCACCCAATCACCTTTTCAAAGTTTTTACCTAATACTGCCAAAATTGTCCTTTATCCAATGTAGAATTTTAACAGTTAGATCCCGTCTATCCTTTTCCATCACAATTTAAAAACTAATAGAATTATGGTCCTATGTTGCTAACCATGCCCTAAGTTAATCTGCCTTCCCTGTTAGGCCGCTTGCATTGAAGTAAATGCAGGATGATTTATCAGTCCTACCTTGATCTCTGCTTTGTCCCTGACTGCCCTGACAGTTTAACTTGCTCCTCTTCCCAACTGTAGTACTCTCAGATTGATCTCTTTCCTCACTATCTCCCTGGACCCTACACCGCGCCCCCCATCCCCAACCATACTACTTTAAATCCTCCCAAGCAGTTGAAGCAATCTCCCTGCCAGTTTATTAGTCCCCTTCCAATTCAGGTGCAATCCATCCTTCTTGTATAGGTCACTTTTACCCAAGAATGGCTTCCAATGATCTAAAATTTGAACCCTTCTCCCATATACCAGCTCCTCAGCTCCACATTCATCTTGGACACTGCCCTCTCTTCCCTTCCTGGGTCGCTCCATCTCCATCAACAGTGACCAACTCGACACTGACATCTTCTACAAACCCACTGGCTCCCACAGCTAAACAAGGACAGAATCCCCCGATCTTCACTTCCACCCCACCAACCTCCAGATACATTGCATCAACCTCCGCCATTTCTGCCATCTCCAAATGGACACCAGAACCAGAGATATATTTCCCTCCAAACCCTTATCTGCGTTCCGTACAGACTATTCCCTCTGCAATTCCTTTGTCATGTCCACACCCCAGCAACCCCTCTCCCCTCCCGGAACCTTCCTCTAACACCACAGGAATTGCAAAACCTGTGCCCCAACTCCCTCTCACTTACGTCAAATGCCCCAGTGAAACCTTTCACATCCATCAGAACTTTCCCTGCACTTCCACACGTGTCATTTACTGAATCCGTTGTTCCTGATGCGGTCTCCTCTACATCAGTGATACAGGACGTCTACTTGCTGAGCGCTTCAGAGAACATCTCTGGGATGCCCACATCAAACATTTTCCACCACCCTGTGGCTGAAAACCTCAACTCTCCCTCCCATTCCACCGAGGACATTCAGGTCCTGGGCCTCCTCTATCAGTAAACACTAACCACCCAACGCCTGGAGGAAGAATGTCTCACATTCTGCCTTGAGGCACTGCACAAACATGCCATCAATGTGGATTTGACCAGTTTCCTCACTTCTCCTCCACCTCACCATCTGCCCCAATCCCAGCCACAACTATCCAAATCGAGACCACCCTCATGACCTGTCCTACCTGTCCATCTTCCTTCCCATCTATCCACTCCACTCAGATCTCCGACCTTTCACCTTTACCCCTAAATCCATCCACCTGATGTTCTCTCAGCAAACTTGTCCCAGGCCAACCCCCCTCCCATTTATTTCTCCACCACCTTGGCTCACAGCCTCATTCCTGATGAAGGACGTTTTCCTAAAATCTCGATTCTCCTGCTGCTCAAATGCTGCCTGACCTGTTTTGCTTTTCCAGCACCACATTCTCGACTCTGATCTCCAACATCTGCAGTCTTCACTTCTTCCCAGATGTTCATGTGCTGGATCCTCACTAACTCACAGCATCGGGTATAATCCAGATATTACCAACCGTCAGGACTTCCGTTTATAATTCCTGCCTAACTTTCTGTATCCTCTCATCAGAATGTCTTCCTTTTTCCTTCCTGTGTCATTCGTTCCAATGTGCACAGTGACCTGCTGCTGGTCCCACTGCCCTTTGAGAATATTCGGCCTTGATCCTGGAAACTGGGAGGCAATACACCATTCTGATTTCTCGCTCTTGGCCGCAGAAACATCTGTTTGTGTCTCTGACTAGAGTGTCCCCTCTCACAATCGATCGTTTGGTACCTGACGTACGCCTTGTTACATTAGAGCCTGTCTCGGTCCCAGAGACTTGGCTGTTCATACTGCTTTCCCATGAAGGCAATGACCCCCTACATTTTCCAAAATAACATACTTGTTTGAGAAGGGTTTAGCCACAGGAGACCCCTGCACTACCTGCCTCCTCTCCTGCTTTCCTTGGCTGGAATCCATCCACCTGACTGTATCTGCATTTTTTCTCCCTTCCTATAAACTACCATCTGTCAGATGCCCCTAGCTCCTGCAAATTCCTCAGTGCCTCAAACTGCCGCTCCAACCGATTGAAGTGATGTGATACGGATTGGAACCAAACACAATTACTGCTGACACAATCATCAGTAATAAGGAAATTACCTAATCGCAAACAGCCGACGGGGAGAGCACATCGCTCGACTAAACACCATCTTTATACTTAACAATCTACAAATTATAGCACAGTCTTATGCTCTAGAAACACTGATCCAATCGAACTTATTATGAAAGTTTCATATTTTTAAATTTTAATCAAAGGACAGACCTAAAAAAGTAACAAAAAAGAACCCACTGCACTCGCTATTAAAAATGACAACAATATTACACTTAAAAATCGTGCACTTATCTGTTTCTGTGGTCTTCAGATTAGATTACTTACAGTGTGCAAACAGGCCCTTCGGCCCAACAAGTCCACACCAACCCACCCAGACCCATTCTTCTACATTTACGCTTCACCTAACACTACAGTCAATTTAGCATGGCTAATTCACCTAACCAGCACATGCTTGGACTGTGGGAGGAAACTGGAGCACCCAGAGGAAACCCACGCAGACACGGGGAGAATGTGCAAACTCCACACAAGCAGTTGCCTGAGGCGGGAGTTGAACCCTGGTCTCTGGCGCTGTGAGGCAGTAGTGCTAACCACTGTGCTGCCCATTAGGTTCCTCCAATCCCAGCTGTGAATTTCGCTGTTCGTTAACTTTTCTTCAACGCACTCTGATGTCCGGAAACAGTTGAACTCAAACAGCAAAGGCATTAACTGTGCAGATTCACGGCTGTGTCAGACAACAGTGTAGGTTCTTCTCTCTCTCTCTCTCTCTCTGCCTCTGTCTCTCTCTCTCTCTCTCTCTCTCTCTCTGCCTCTGTGTCTCTTTCTGTCTCTCTCTCTCTCTCTCTGTCTCTCTCTCTCTGTCTCTGTCTCTGTCTCTCTCTCTCTCTCTCTCTCTCTGTCTCTCTCTCTCTGTCTCTCCCTGACAATGGGGTCGCTACCTTTGTTCTCTTCCTCCTTTTTAAAGCACCATTATTTTGATTTTTTTCTCCCAAACTTCCAAAACAATAAAACAGCTTAAGAACAGTAATTCCTGCTTGTGGGATTTGAGGAACTCATTTCCAACACCGAAAATACCACAAAAGCCAGCAGGACTTACGCCCAAAACTTTTTCCCATCCTCCATCTTGGATTACCCAAATCCTGATAGCTGTTGCTACATTTCCATGTCAGTCCTTCACACTCACAATAAATTGGTTTTCCCTGTTTCAGTTTGGTCATTTGTCTTCTAATCCTGATGAGTACAAGGCATAACTGTTCAATTTTGTGTTTCTTTTAACAACATTTTGATTTTCTTCAGTTCTATAACAATAATTCACTGTCTTCTTTTTAAATCCTTTCTACTTCTCTAATGGCAACATTTGTCACCTTCAGTTGTGAGGAATATTTGTCCCTATTCTCTGAGTCCATCTTATACCAAACTGGTTGAATGTCAGACCGGTCAGGGAGTCATTCACCCCTAGACTTACACTGACAAGGAAAGCCCAGAGTTCAGTCAGGTTTTTTTCTTGTTTCTCACCAGCGATTACTAAAGTTACTGAAACGTGACAGTCCCAGTCCATTTCTGGGCTTCTTACTCCCTGAACCTTTAACTCCAGTCGGGCCGGTGGTGAAATGCCACAGTGGGGGTGAACCCTTCAACAAGGAACTTTCTCACATCAAGATGCTAAAATGGCTCAAGGTATCAATACAAATTAAATTTATTTGACTTTTAACCAAAATATCAAACCTGTTTCACACAGGTTAATTAACGTGAGCAGAAACAAACTGGGTGAACATAGCTTGGGCCTGGATGTAGTTAACAGCACAATCTCATTTCTGTAGTTCCTTTTGAATACATTGGTGTCTCAGCAGGTGGAATGAGTGAGCAAATCCTTCTTACAGATGAATGGCATCTCTCTGGTGTGAACTCACTGATGTTTGATGTCAGATGATTGACGGAACGTTGTCCTGCAGTAAGAGCAACAGAAAGATTTCTCATCACTGTGAATATGTTGATGGAACATCAGTTCCCTGGAACTTTTAAAGCATTTTCCACAGTTTGGACATTTCAAAGACCTGGTCTCAGTGTGAACTCACTGGCCTCCCATTAGGCCAGAAGAGTAAGCAAATCCCGCCCGAAACACAGTGCAATGAAAAGGTCTCACCCCTATGTGAAATCTCCAGTGTTTCTGCACATAGGATAAGGTACAGAATGCCTTCTCACTCAGCTCAGGGGAACAGTCTGAGGTTGCTGATATATCTGCAGCTGGACGAATGAATGAACGCGTTGCCACAGTCAGAGCAGGTTCTGAGCCTCTACCCAGTGTGATCTCGCTGGTGTGCAGTGAATTGAAATGATTGTCCGAACCTAATGCCGCAGTGAGAGCTCCTGAATGACTCTCCTCCATTCAAATACGTCAATAGTACATCAGTTGCCCACAACTTCTATGGCATTTTCCGCAGTCCGTCATTGAGAACATTATTTTATCTGTGTGAACTCAATGGTCTGCCTGCAGTTGAGAAGACTGAGTGAACCCCTTCCCACACTTGGAGCAGCTGAATGGCATTTTTTCAATGTGAGTGCGTTGATGACTTTCTAGCTGGGGATTTGAATCCCTCTTCACAGTTCTCATATTTTCATACTTTCTCCCCAGCGTGACTGTGATTATGTTTTGACAGTTCAGATGATTTCATCCACATACAGGACAGGTGCATAGTTTCTCCTCCCTGTGATTGGTGTCTTCCCCTTCCAAGTTCAGAATCCAACAATATTCCGATCATTTAAAAAAAACAATCTTTCCAATTCTAATATGATTCCTGGCTCTGTTTCCTGACCACAAACTGATCCTTTCACATATGCTGTGAAACTAATTAAAGAGAAGGAAAGTGAGTGAGAGAAGACCACAATCTGACTGAATGGCCATCACTCAGACCTGGCTGCTGGATGAGGTTCGAGCGCATTCCTGAAGAGGGCGCTCGGTGTCTACCCCAAAGGACACCATTGTGCAGGCGCTGTATTGAGCACATTGGACCATGCGCAGATTGACTGAAGGCCCCCTTTTCAGTCGTTGGATAATGGCGGGGAGGGGCTGGTCCCGGAGGAATAATGGAGGCATATATGGGGACGTGAGGCGATCCGTTTTGGTAATATCCAATAAAGGCTCTGCGAAGCGAATAAGAATTAGCGGCTCCGGTGATTTCAGCCCTCAGTCTAATTCACAGGACCAGGGCCTAGGCCGTGGCGGCCATCTTGTTTGTACCCTTCTGCCATTTCAACCAAACACATAGAAAAACTCACCTTGCCCGTAATCTGTTAAAGTATGCGTGACAGAGGACTCCCAAATCCCACTATTTAAAGAAAATTATCAATTTTATTCTATAACCCTAAACGTGAATATTAAATAAAAATGAACACTTAAATGAAAATTTTAATTGGGGATAATGAACTTATGACACGATCAGACAGGAGTTGGGCATTACAAACTGGGAGCAATTGTTCCACAGAAAGGGCACAACAGACATGTGGGGACTATTTAAGGAGCAGTTGTTTCAAGTGATGCATGAAGTTGTTTCTCTGAGACAGGAAAGAATGGGTAATATTAAGGAACCGTGAATGATGAGAACAGAGGGGCTTCTCGTCAAAAGAAAGAGGGCAGCTTACATTAGGTGGAGGAGGCAAGAATCTAGCACAGCTTTAGAGGATGACAGGCTTGCTAGAAAGGAGCTCAGAAATGGACTGAGGAATGCCAAAAGGATTGGCAGGAAGGATTAGGGAGAACACAAAGGCATTTAACTTAACGTGAGGAATAGAGAATGATCAGGGACAAGTTAGAGCCAATCAGGGATAGCGTAGGGAACTTGTGCGTGGAGTCTGATCACATAGGGGAAGCTCAAAATGAGTTTTATTTTTGCTTTCCTTTTCACTCAGGAAAGGGCCCTTGTTGTGGATGAGAACCTTGAGGAGCTGGGATACAGGCTGGAACAGATCAAGATTGATGAAGTTGATCAGCTGGAAATTTTGGCAAATATTACGGTTGATATGTCCCCAGGACCAGACCAGATTTATCCTAGGCTACTTTGGGAAGCAAGAAAGGAGGTTGTTAAGCCGCTGGTGAGGACATTTGCCTCCTCACACTTCACAGGAGTCGTACTGAAGGATTGGAAGGAGGCAAATGTTGTTCCTTATTTCAAGAAAGGTAATAGGGACGTCCCTGGCAATTACAGACCAGTCAGCAAGGTTTTGGAAAGAAGTCTGAGGGATAGAATTCCTGATGAAGGGCTTTTGCCCGAAACGTCGAATTTCCTGTTCCTTGGATGCTGCCTGACCTGCTGCGCTTTAACCAGCAACACATTTTCAGGATAGAATTTATGTCTATTTAAAAAGCATAGCGTGATTAAAGGCAGTCAGCATGGTTTATGAGGGGCAGGTCATGCCTCATAAATCTTATTAAGTTCTTTGAGGATGTGACAGGACAGATGGATGAAGGTCGAGCAGTGGATGTGGTGCTTGTGAACGTCAGCAAGGTATTTGATAGGGTTCCCCATGGAAGGCTCATTCATTAAGTCAGGAGGTGTGAGTTACAGGGAGATTTGGCCATTTGGATTCAGAATTGGTTAGCTGACAGAAGCAGAGCGTGGGTGCAGATGGAAATGTCTGCCTGGAGGTCCATCTTGAGTGGTGTCCCATAGGGCTCTATTCTTGGGTCTCTGCTCTGTGTAGTTTTTTATAAATGACTGGGATGAGGAGATTGAGGGGTGGGTTAGTAAATTTGCAGATGGCACACATAAGTTGGAGGTGCCGTTGGTAGCATCGAGGGCTATTGCAGGCTGCAGCGCATCATAGACAGGGTGCAGATTTGGGCTGAGAAATGGCAGATGGAATTCAACCTGGATAAAAGCGAAATGATGCAATTTGAAATGTTGAACTCGAATGCTGAATATAGGATTAAAGACAGGAATCTTTGCAGGGTGGAGGAACAGAGGGATCTGGGTGTTCAAGTACATAGTTCCCCAAATTTGCTACCCAAGTGGATGGGGTTGTTAAGAAAGCATATGGTGTTTTAGCTTTCCTTAACAGGGGGATCGAGTTTAAGAGACGTGAGGTTTTGCTACAGCTCTACAAGCCGCTGGTGAGGCCACACCTGGAATATTGTGTCCAGTTCTGGTTGGCCTACTATAGGAAAGATACAGAGGCTTCGGAGAGGGTTCAAAGACGGTTTACCAGGATGCTGCCTGGACTGGAGAGCTTGCCTTATGAAGAGAGATTGATGAAGCTCACACTTTTCTCTCTGGAGAGAAGGAGGAAGAGAGGAGACCTGATCGAGGTATACAAGGTAATGAGAGTAATAGGTAGAGTCAATAGCCAGAGACTTTTCGCCAGGGCAGGATTGTCTGGCACGAAGAGTCATAGTTTTAAGTTATTAGGAGAAAGGTTAAAATGGTTGTCAAAGGAAGGGTCTTTATGCACAGAGTTGTGAATGCATGGAATGCATTACCAGTGCTGGTGGTGGAAGCAGAGTCATGAGGGACAATTAAGCGACTACTGGACATGCACATGGATAAGAGTGAATTGAGGGGTGCATAGGTTAGATTATTTTATTTTACATTAGGCTTAGACCTTGCCCCACATCATGGGCCAAAGGGCCTGTTCTGTACTGTACAGTTCTGTGTAAACAACAACTATTTACAACTCTGAACCTCCTTTCTCTTAAATATCTCTTTTTTCTATGTCCAACCCTATAATAATATACTGATCGAATAAACTCCTATTAAAATTTGCAACATATTAATTTTCAAAGCCAGACAGTGGCTGCCGTCTCCAGTGTCTATCTTCCTGTTTGTAGATCTCCCTGGGTCATCTTCGGACTTCTGCTGCAAGGGTAAAAAACGCACCTTTGGTCGAGAGTGTTTTGGATGGCAGTCTCTCTTCATCTCCCTCTCTCCTGAACCTCTCGCGCACAATAAATGTGCACAAGCAATTGGTCAGATTCATTCTCAAATCCTGTCCTCTCTCTGTATGGAGAGTGAGCATCCCTCACTGTCTGGTTGAGACTGTGTGTGTGTGTGTGTGTGTGTGTTTGACAATGTTTCCAGCCTCTGGTTAATTGCTGTCTTATGATTTGTCTGTATTTTGATGTTTTTGTGAGGTTATGAAATGCATTGGGGATGGTGGAAGGGGGTGGTGGGATTGTGTTTTAACTGGGACCTCGCTGTGTAATTTTGCATCACACTTCTCTCATTCACACCCCCCCCCCCACCCCCACCCACCAACTGATCTCCTCTCTTTTATCCCGAGGAAGTTTTGGTGGGAAAGCAGGAAAGTGAAGATCCAAAATGTAACCCAAAACATCTGAACCTCCAGAAAGAATTGTCACACTATCAGAGGAAAGTGGGTCACAGAAAGGGCAGGATGATCGCATTGGACACGGAGAGAAAGAGAGTGAGAGAAAGAAATGGAAAATGGTGAGAGCAAGAGAAACTGGAGAGAGAGAGGGGGGCAGTGTGAGATTGTGAAATAGCTGCAATGTTTGATTCTGGGGTGACAGGAAATAATTAAACTGGAAATAAAAACGATCAGATTATCGAGCTGCTGCAGCACTGTCACTTGTGGGATCCTACTGTGTGTCAATTGCCCTAATGCCATCGTTGCAGGCAGTGAGTGGTTTAAGCAGCTAACACGTCATTTCAAAAACTTTTCAACATGAAAACTCAACTCATCACGCGACGTGTTTGTGTTTAGATGTTGCTGAGAATTTGTCTGTCTCACTGAGAGGGGAAAACCTGGGATCTTGCTGTGCTATCTCCCTGTGAAAGAATTTCCTGCTCAGACTTCCCACTAACGCTGCCGCTTTCCTCCCAAAGGGATATTCCTGGCCACCTGAGGATGTGAAAAGTGTGTGTTTGGGAGCAGGAAACCTCCAAACAAGAGCTTTCTCCAGAGGGGGGACACAGTCCTGAGGCCTGTTCGACAGGCTGCAGCCTGTTCGGACCAGGTGAGGTTTGTCTGTGTATTACCCCCCGAGGTTTAATCTCATCTCTCTGGGGAGGGGGGGGGGTGCTGGCTTTTACCGGGAGCTCTGGTTAACCAGGTCCGGTCGGATTGCGGCCTTGATATTTTTGAACAAGGTTTGAAGCCTGGGGCTAAGGTAACTGGGGCCTTGGGATTTAACACAAATATATCAACTCTTAACCAGCATCAGCCACGATGTGTGTGGGGTTAGATTGCTGCTTGTGGGATCTGGCTGTGCATACGTGTTTATTAATGTTTCTAGCCTCTGGTCAACGGCTCTGCGGTGATGGCGGTGTATTTCAATGTCGCTGTGATGGTCAGCAATTCATTCATTCTGCAATAATTAAACTGAACCAGGGTCACGTGGGAGATTGGGGAAGGCAGAGATCTGTGGGATCTTGCTTTGCTTTTGGTGCCACTGTTGTATTTTATTTCAAATTGACTTGTTTTTATTTCTCAGTGTGTTTCCCCATCCCCCCCCCCCCCCCCCCCCCGCTCCCGCTAACCCTGGGGGTGGAGGAGGAGATTGGATACAGGAGCTGAAGCTCGGGACGACGCAGAGACAGAGAGAATTAAATCACTTCTGCCGCGAGGAATCACGCACAACACAAGACATACAAAACACAAGACACACCCAACACACACACACACACACCCACAACACAACATACGCACACGAAAACACACCCACACCACAACACACCTAAAACACACACACACCACAACACACCCAACACACCCACACAACACCCACACCACAACACACACAACAAATACCCATACCACAACACACACAACACACACACCCACAACACAACACACCCAACTCACACACTCACAACACACACACACACACCACAACACACACACACACCCGCACAACAACACACACACCACAACACACCAACACCACAACACACCCAACTCACACACCCACAACACACACACACACCACAACACACACACACACCCGCACAACAACACACCCACACCACAACACACCCACACTACAACACACTCACCCTACAACACACCCAACACACACACACCCACAACACAACACGCACCCAACACACACACCCACAAAACAACACACCCACACCACAACACACCCAACACACACACACCACAAAACACCCAACACACTCACACCTACAACTCAACGCACCCACACCACAACATACCCACAACACAACACACCCAACACACACACACACCCACTACACACCTAACACACACTCACCCACAACACAACACACCCAATACGCACACATCCACAGCACAACACACCCACACCACAACACACCCACACCACAGCACACCCACACCACAACAGACCCACACCACAACAGACCCACAGCAAAACACACACAACACAACACACCCAAACCACGCCCACACCACAACACACACAACAAATACCCATACCACAACACACACAACACACATACACCCAGACCACGACACCGCCAACACAAACACTCACACCACAACACACCCAACACACACACCTACACCTACACCACAACACACCCACACCTAAACCACAACACACCAACACCACAACACACCAAACACACACCCACAACACAACACACCCACACCACAACACACCCAACACACACACCAACACCACATCACACCCACACTACAACACACTCACCCTACAACACACCCAACACACACACACCCACAACACAACCCGCACCCAACACACACACCCACAACACAACACACCCACACCACAACACACCCAACACACACACCCACAACACACACACACCCACAGCACAACACACCCACACCACAACACACCCAACACACATACCCACAACACACACACCCAACACACACACACACACACCACAACATACCCACACCGCAACACACCCACACCACAACACACCCACAGCAAAACACACACAACACACACACACCCACAACACAACACAACACAACCACTACACAACACAACAAACACACACATACCCAACACACACACACCACAACACACCCAACACACTCACACCAACAACACAACACACCCACACCGCAACATACACACAACACAACACACCCACACCACAACACACCCACTGCAAACCACACCAACAGCAAAACACACCCACAGCAAAACACACACAACACACACACCAACAACACAACACAACACACCCACACCACACCCACTCCACACCCACACCACAACACACACAACAAACCCACAACACAAGACCCACAACACACACACCCACAACACAACACACCCACACGTCAACACTCCCACAACACAACACACCCAACACACACACACACCCACTACACACCTAATACACACTCACCCACAACACAACACACCCAATACGCACACACCCACACCACAACACACTCACACCACAACAGACCCACACCACAGCACACCCACACCACAACAGACCCACAGCAAAACACACTCAACATACACACACCCTCAACACAACGCAACACACCTACACCACACCCACACCACAAAACACACAACAAATACCCATACCACAACACACACAACACATAAACACCCACAACAACAACACACCCAACACACACACCTACAACACACACACACCACAACACACACACACACACACCACAACACACTCACACCACAACACACCCACACCACAACACACCCACAGCAAAACACACACAACACACTCACACCCACAAAACAACACCCCCACACCACAACGTACCCACAACACAACACACCCAACACACACCCACCAACAATACAACACACCCAACACACACACACCACAACACACCCACAGCAAAACACGCCAACAGCAAAACGCACCCACAAGAACACCCACACAACACACACATCCACACCACACGCCCACCACACCCATACCAAACCCACACCACAACACACACAACAAATACGCATTCCTGAACACACACAACACACATACATCCACAACACAATACTCCCACAACACAAGAGACACACAACACACACAACACACACGCACCCACAACACAACACATCCACACGACAACACACCCACACCACAACACACACACACCCACACCACAACACACTCACACCACAACACACCCACACCACAACACACCCACAGCAAAACACACACAACACACTCACACCCACAAAACAACACCCCCACACCACAACGTACCCACAACACAACACACCCAACACACACCCACCAACAATACAACACGCCCAACACACACACACACCACAACACACCCACAGCAAAACACGCCAACAGCAAAACGCACCCACAACAACACCCACACAGCACACACATCCACACCACACACCCACCACACCCATACCAAACCCACACCACAACACACACAACAAATACCCATTCCTGAACACACACAACACACATACATCCACAACACAATACTCCCACAACACAAGAGACACACAACACACACAACACACACGCACCCACAACACAACACATCCACACGACAACACACCCACACCACAACACACCCAACACGCACACCCACACCACAACACACCCAAACCTACACCACAACACACCCACACCTACACCTCAACACAATACACCCACACCAAAACACACCCAACACACACACCCACAACACACACACCCACAACACAACACACCCACACCACAACACACCCAACACACATAAGCTCACACCACAACACATGCACAACACAACACACCCACACCACTACACACCCACACCACAACACACCCACAGCAAAACACGCACAACACACACTCCCACAACACAACACAACACACCCACACCACAACCACAACACAACACACACAACAAATACCCATACCACAGCACACACAAAACACACACACACACGCCACAACACACCCAACACACACACCCACACCACAACACACCCACACCCACACCCACAAATACCCATACCACAACACACACAACACACATACATGCACAACACAACACACCCACAACACAAGACATACAACACACACAACATACACACACAACAACACTCCCACACGACAACACACCCAACACACACACCCACACCACAATACACCCAACACAACCACACCTACACCACAACACACCCACTCCTACACCACAACACACCCACACCACAACACACCCAACACACACACCAACACCACATCACACCCACACTACAACACACTCACCCTACAACACACCCAACACACACACACCCACAACACAACCCGCACCCAACACACACACCCACAACACAACACACCCACACCACAACACACCCAACACACACACCCACAACACACACACACCCACAGCACAACACACCCACACCACAACACACCCAACACACATACCCACAACACACACACCCAACACACACACACACACCACAACATACCCACACCGCAACACACCCACACCACAACACACCCACAGCAAAACACACACAACACACACACACCCACAACACAACACAACACAACCACTACACAACACAACAAACACACACATACCCAACACACACACACCACAACACACCCAACACACTCACACCAACAACACAACACACCCACACCGCAACATACACACAACACAACACACCCACACCACAACACACCCACTGCAAACCACACCAACAGCAAAACACACCCACAGCAAAACACACACAACACACACACCAACAACACAACACAACACACCCACACCACACCCACTCCACACCCACACCACAACACACACAACAAACCCACAACACAAGACCCACAACACACACACCCACAAC
Organism: Hemiscyllium ocellatum; assembly: GCF_020745735.1. Taxonomy (NCBI): domain Eukaryota; kingdom Metazoa; phylum Chordata; class Chondrichthyes; order Orectolobiformes; family Hemiscylliidae; genus Hemiscyllium; species Hemiscyllium ocellatum. Next base: position 29,741,606 of record NC_083444.1, read on the forward strand.
ACAACACACCCACACGTCAACACTCCCACAACACAACACACCCAACACACACACACACCCACTACACACTCACCCACAACACAACACACCCAATACGCACACACCCACACCACAACACACTCACACCACAACACACGCACACCACAGCACACCCACACCACAACAGACCCACAGCAAAACACACTCAACATACACACACCCTCAACACAACGCAACACACCTACACCACACCCACACCACAAAACACACAACAAATACCCATACCACAACACACACAACACATAAACACCCACAACAACAACACACCCAACACACACACCTACAACACACACACACCACAACACACACACACCCACACCACAACACACTCACACCACAACACACCCACACCACAACACACCCACAGCAAAACACACACAACACACTCACACCCACAAAACAACACCCCCACACCACAACGTACCCACAACACAACACACCCAACACACACCCACCAACAATACAACACACCCAACACACACACACCACAACACACCCACAGCAAAACACGCCAACAGCAAAACGCACCCACAAGAACACCCACACAACACATACATCCACACCACACGCCCACCACACCCATACCAAACCCACACCACAACACACACAACAAATACCCATTCCTGAACACACACAACACACATACATCCACAACACAATACTCCCACAACACAAGAGACACACAACACACACAACACACACGCACCCACAACACAACACATCCACACGACAACACACCCACACCACAACACACACACACCCACACCACAACACACTCACACCACAACACACCCACACCACAACACACCCACAGCAAAACACACACAACACACTCACACCCACAAAACAACACCCCCACACCACAACGTACCCACAACACAACACACCCAACACACACCCACCAACAATACAACACGCCCAACACACACACACACCACAACACACCCACAGCAAAACACGCCAACAGCAAAACGCACCCACAACAACACCCACACAGCACACACATCCACACCACACACCCACCACACCCATACCAAACCCACACCACAACACACACAACAAATACCCATTCCTGAACACACACAACACACATACATCCACAACACAATACTCCCACAACACAAGAGACACACAACACACACAACACACACGCACCCACAACACAACACATCCACACGACAACACACCCACACCACAACACACCCAACACGCACACCCACACCACAACACACCCAAACCTACACCACAACACACCCACACCTACACCTCAACACAATACACCCACACCAAAACACACCCAACACACACACCCACAACACAACACACCCACACCACAACACACCCAACACACATAAGCTCACACCACAACACATGCACAACACAACACACCCACACCACTACACACCCACACCACAACACACCCACAGCAAAACACGCACAACACACACTCCCACAACACAACACAACACACCCACACCACAACCACAACACAACACACACAACAAATACCCATACCACAGCACACACAAAACACACACACACACGCCACAACACACCCAACACACACACCCACACCACAACACACCCACACCCACACCCACAAATACCCATACCACAACACACACAACACACATACATGCACAACACAACACACCCACAACACAAGACATACAACACACACAACATACACACCCACCCACAACACAACACACACACACAACAACACTCCCACACGACAACACACCCAACACACACACCCACACCACAATACACCCAACACAACCACACCTACACCACAACACACCCACTCCAACACCACAACACACCCACACCACAACACATCCAACACACACACCCACACCATAACACATCTACAACACAACACACCCACACAACAACACACCCACACCACAACAGACCCACAACAAAACACACACAACACACACACCCACAATACAACACATCATACCCATACCACACCCACACCACAACATACCCACAACACACACCCAACACAAACCCAACCACATCACAACACGCCCAACACACACACCAACACCATAACAAACCGACAGCAAAAGACACACAACACACACACACCCACAACACAACACAACACACCCACACCACACCCACTCCACACCCACACCACAACACACACAACAAATACCCATACCACAACACACACAACACACATACATGCACAACACAACACACCCACAACACAAGACATACAACACACACAACATACACACCCACCCACAACACAACACACACACACGACAACACTCCCACACGACAACACACCCAACACACACACCCACACCACAACACACCCAACACAACCACACCTACACCACAACACACCCACTCCTACACCACAACACACCCACACCACAACACATCCAACACACACACCCACACCACAACACACCCACACTACAACACACCCACACCACAACACACCCAACACACACACACCCACAACACACACACACCAACAGCACAACCCACCCACACCACAACTCACCCAACACACACACCCCCACAACACACACACACCAACAGCACAACACACCCACACCACAACACACTGAAACACACACACCGACAACACGCCCACACCCAACACACACACACACCACAAAACACACAACACACTCATAACCACAACTCAACGCACGCACACCACAACATACTCACAATACAACACACCCAATACACACACACCCAGAACACACCTAACACACACCCACCCACAACACAACACACCCAATACACACACCCACACCATAACATATCTACAACACAATACACCCACACAACAACACACCCACACGACAACAGACCCACAACAAAACACACACAACACACACACCCACAACACAACACATCATACCCACACCACACCCACACCACAACATATCCACAACACACACCCAACACAAACCCAACCACATCACAACACGCCCAGCACACACACCCACACCATAACACACCCACAGCAAAAGACACACAACACACACACACCCACAACACAACACACCCACACCACACCCACTCCACACCCACACCACAACACACACAACAAATACCCATACCACAACACACACAACACACATACATGCACAACACAACACACCCACAACACAACACACACACACACCCACAACACAACACATCATACCCACACAACACACACAACAAATACCCGTACCACAACACTCACAACACACACACAACCACAACAACAACACACCCAACACACACACCCACAACACACACACACCACAACACACACACACTCACACCACAACACACCCAAACCCCAACACACCCACACCACAACACACACCCACAGCAAAACACACACACCACACTCACACCCACAACACAACACAACCACACCACAACACACCCACACCACAACACACACCCACAGCAAAACACACACAACACACTCACACCCACAACACAACACAACCACACCACAACATACCCACAACACAACACACCCAACACACACACACCCACAACACACACACACCCACAGCACAACACACACACACGACAACACACCTAACACACACACCCACAACACGCGCACACCCAACACACACACACCCACAACACAACAGACGCACACCACAACACACCCAACACACACACACACCAAAACCACAACACACCCACACTACAACACACCCACCCTACAACACACCTAACACACACACACCCACAACACGCCCGCAGCCAACACACACACCCACAAAACAACACACCCCAAAAAAACACTCCCAACACACACACCCACAACACACACACACACCCACATCACAACATACCCACACCACAACACACCCATACCACAACACACCCACCGCAAAACACATACAACACACACACAACACTACACACCCACTCCACAACACAACAAACACACACATACCCATCACACACACCACAACACACCCAACACATTAACACCCGCATCACAACACACCCACACCACAACACACCCACAACACACACCCAAAACAAACCCAACCACATCACAACACGCCCAACACACCATAACAAACTCACAGCAAAAGACACACAACACACACACACCCACAACACAACACAACACACCCACACCACACCCACTCCACACCCACACCACAACACACACAACAAATACCCATACCACAACACACACAACACACATACATGCACAACACAACACACCCACAACACAAGACATACAACACGCACAACATACACACCCACCCACAACACAACACACACACACGACAACACTCCCACACGACAACACACTCAACACACACACCCACACCACAACACACCCAACACATCCACACCTACACCACAACACACCCACTCCTACACCACAACACACCCACACCACAACACATCCAACACACACACCCACACCACAACACACCCAACACACACACACCCACAACACACACACACCAACAGCACAACCCACCCACACCACAACTCACCCAACACACACACCCCCACAACACACACACACCAACAGCACAACACACCCACACCACAACACACTGAAACACACACACCGACAACACGCCCACACCCAACACACACACACACCACAAAACACACAACACACTCATACCCACAACTCAACACACGCACACCACAACATACCCACAATACAACACACCCAATTCACACACACACCTAGAACACACCTAACACACACACACACAACACAACACACCCAATACACACACACCCACACCATAACGCATCTACAACACAACACACCCACACAACAGCACACCCACACCACAACAGACCCACAACAAAACACACACAACACACACAACAAATACCCGTACCACAACACACACAACACACACACAACCACAACAACAACACACCCAACACACACACCCACAACACACACACACACCACAACACACACACACTCACACCACAACACACCCAAACCCCAACACACCCACACCACAACACACACCCACAGCAAAACACACACAACACACTCACACCCACAACACAACACAACCACACCACAACATACCCTCAACACAACACACCCAACACACACCCACCCACAACACAACACACCCAACACACACACCCACACCACAACACACCCAAAGAACAACATGCCCACAGCAAAACACACCCACAGCAAAACACTCACAACACACACACACCCACAACACAACACAACACACCCACACCACACCAACACCACACCCACAGCACAACACACACAAAAAATACCCATAACAGAACACACACAACACACATACATCCACAACACAACACTCCCACAACACAAGACACACACAACACGCACACACCCACAACACAACACACCCTCACCACAACACACCCACACCACAACACACCCAACACACACACTCACAACACAACACAACACACCCAAACCTACACCACAACACACCGACACCAACACCACAACACACCCACACCAAAACACACCCAACACACACACCCACAACAGAACACAACCAAACCACAACACACCCAACACACACACCCACGCCACACCACACCCATAATAAAACACCCCCAACACACACAAACACCCACAACACGCCCACACCCAAGACACACACACCCACAACACAACACACCCAAAACACACAGCCACAACACACACACACAAAAACACACACACACCCACGCCACAACATATCCACACCACAACGCACCCACACCACAACACACCCACAGCAAAACACACACAACACACTCACACCCACAACACAACACACCCACACCACAACATACCCACAACACAACACACCCAACACACACAAACCCACAATACAACACACCCAACACACGCACCCACACCACAACACACCCACAGCAAAACACGCCCACAGCAATACACGCCCACAGCAAAACACACAGAAAACACACACACACCCACAACACAACACACCCACACCCACGCCACAACACACGCAACAAATACCCATACCTGAACACACACAACACACATGCATCCACAACACAACACTCCCGCAACACAAGACACACACAACACACACACAGCCACAACACAACACACCCACACGACAACACACCCACACCACAACACACCCAACACACACATCAACAACAGAACACAACCAAACCACAACACACCCAACACACACACACACCCACAACACGCACACACCCAAAACACATACCCACAACTCAACACACCCACACCACAACACACCCAACACACACACACCCACAACACACACACACCCACAGCACAACACACCCACACAACAACACACCAAACACACACACCCACAACACGCACACAACCAACACACACATACCCACACCACAACACGCCCACAACACAACACACCCACAGCAAAATACACACAACACACACACCCCCACAACACAACACACCCACTCCACCACACAACAAACACACACACCCAACACACACACCACAACAGACCCAACACGCTCACACCCACAACAGAACATACCCACACCACAACATACCCACAACACACCCACAACACAACACACCCAACACACACCCAACCACAACACAACACACCCAACACACACACCCACACCACAACACACACAGCAAAACACACCTACAGCAAAACACACACAACACACACACACAACACAACACAACACACCCACACCACACCCACTCCACACCCACACCACAACACACACAACTAATACCCATACCACAACACACACAACACACATACATCCACAACACAACACACCCACAACACAAGACACACAACACACATAACACACACGACAACACTCCCACACGACAACACACCCACCACACAAACCCACACCACAACACACCCAAAACAACCACACCTACACCACAACACACCCACTCCTACACCACAACACACCCACACCACAACACACCCAACACACACACCCGCACCACAACACACCCACACTACAACACACCCACACTACAACACACCCAACACACAAACACCCAGAACACACGCACACCCAACACACACACACCCACAACACAACACACCCACACCACAACACACCCAACACACACCCACCCACAACACAACACACCCACACTACAACACACCCAACAGCCAAACACCCACAACACGCGCACACCCAACACACACAGAGCCACAACACAACACACCCACACTACAACACACCCACCATACAACACACCCAACACACACACACCCACAACACGCCCGCACCCAACACACACACCCATAACACAGCACACCCAACCACAACACTCCCAACACACACACACCCACCCACATCACAACATACCCACACCACAACACTCCCACACCACAACACACCCAAAGCAAAACACATACAACACACACACCCACAACACTACACACCCACTCCACAACACAACAAACACACACATACCCAACACACACACCACAACACACCCAACACATTCACACCCAAAACACAACACACCCACACCACAACATGCCCACAACACAACACACCCAAAACACACCCAACCACAACACAACACAACCAACACACACACCCACACCGCAACACACCCACAGCAAAACACACCCACAGCAAAACACACACAACCACAACACAACACACCCGCACCACACCCACTCCACACCCACACCTCAACACACACAACTAATACCAATACCACAACACATGCAATACACACACATCCACAACACAACACACCCACAACACAAGACACACAACACACAAACCCACAAAACAACACACCAACACGCAACACTCCCACACCACAACACACCCAACAAACACACCCACACCACAACACACCCAACACACCCACACCTACACCACAACACACCGACACCACAACACACCCAACATGCACACCCACACCACAACACACCCACAGCAAAACACACTCACAGCAAAACACACAACACACACACACTCACAACACAGCACAACACACCCACACCACACCCACTCCACACCCACACCACAACACACACAACTAATACCCATACCACAACACACACAACACACATACATCCACAACACAACGCACCCACAACACAAGACACACAAAACACACAACACACAAACCCACAACCCAACACATTCACACGACAACACTCCCACACGACAACACACCCAACACACACACCCACACCACAACACACCCACAGCAAAACACACCCACAGCAAAACACACACAACATACACACACCCACAACACAGCACAATACACCCACACCACACCCACTCCACACCCACACAACAACACACACAACTAATACCCATACCACAACACACACAACACACATACATCCACAACATAACACACCCACAACACAAGACACACAAAACACACAACACCCACACCCACAACACAACACACCCACACGACAACACTCCCACACGACAACACACCCAACACACACACCCACACCTACACCACAACACACACACTCCTACACCACAACACACCCACACCACAACACACCCAACACACACACATACCCACACCACAACACACCCACACTACAACACACCCACACTACAACACACCCAACACACAAACACGCACAACACGCACACACCCAATACACACACACATCCACAACACAGCACACCCATACCACAACACACCCACAACGCACACACACCAACAGCACAACCCCCCACACCATAACTCACACAACACACACACCCACAACACACTCACACCAACAGCGCAACACACCCACACCACAACACACTGAAACACACACACTGACAACACGCCCACACCCAACACACACACACACAACACAAAACACCCAACACACTCACACCCACAACTCAACACACCCACACCACAACATACCCACAACATAACACACCCAACACACACACACCCACAACACACCTAACACACACCCACCCACAACACAACACAGCCCATACACACACACACACCACAACACATCTACAACACAACACACCCACACAACAACACACCACACCACAACAGACCCACAGCAAAACACACATAATACACACACCCACAACACAACACAACACACCCACAACACACCCACACCACAACACACACAACGAATACCCATACCACAACACACTCAACACACACACCCACAACAACAACACACCCAACACACACACCCACAACACAAACACACACCCAACACACACACCACAACACACCCAACACACTCACACCCACAACACAACAACCCACACCACAGCATACCCACAACACACCCAACACACACCCAACCACAACACAACCCACCCAACACACACACACACCACAACATACCCAACACACACACCAACACCACATCACACCCACACTACAACACACTCACCCTACAACACACCCAACACACACACACCCACAACACAACCCGCACCCAACACACACACCCACAACACAACACACCCACACCACAACACACACACACCCACAGCACAACACACCCACAGCACAACACACCCACACCACAACACACCCAACACACACACCCACTTCACACATACCCAACACACACACACCGACACCACAACATACCCACACCACAACACACCCACACCACAGCACACACACCCACAACACAACACATCCACACCACAATATACCAAACACACACACACACAACCACAACACAACTCACCCAACACACACACCCACACCACAACATACCAAAAGCAAAACACACCCACAGCAATAAAAAACAACAAACACACACCCACAACGCAACACAATACACCCACACCACACCCACACCACACCCACACCACATCACAAACAACACACATACAACAACAACACAACACACCCACACCACAACACACCCACAGCAAAACACGCACAACACACACACCCACAACACAACACAACACACCCACACCTACATCACAACACACCCACACCACAACACACCCAACACACACCCACAACACAACACACTCACACAACAACACACCCAACACACACACACCCACACCACAACACACCCACACTACAACACACCCACACTACAATTCACCCAACACACAAACACCCACAACACAACACACCCAATTACAACACACCCAACACACACAAACCTACAACACACACACCAACTGCACAACACACCCGCACAACAATACACCCAACACACACACCCATATCAGGCCCACACCCACCACACACACCCACACCACAACACACCCACACCACAACACACCCAAACACACACCCACTTCACACACACACCCAACACACGCACACACCCACAACACAACATACCCACACCACAACACACCCACACCACAACACACACAACAAATACCCATACCACAACACACACAACACGCATACATCCACATCACAACACACCCAAAACACAAGACACACACATCACAAACAACACACACAACATACCCACACCCAAACCACACCCAGACCAAACCCACACCACAACACACACAACAGATACCCATACCTGAACACACACAACACACATACATCCACAACACAACACTTCCACAACACAAGACACACACAACACACACAACACGCACAGCCACAACACAACACACCCACACGACAACACACCCACACCACAACACACCCAAACCTACACCACAACACACCCACACCTACACCACAACACACCCACACCACAACACACACAAAACACACACACCCACGCCACAATACGCCCACAATACAACACACCCAACAAACACACACCCACTACACGCCCACACACAGACCCACAACACAACACACCCACACCACAACATACCCAACACACACACCAAAAACACGCCCAAACCCAATGCACACACACCCACAACACAACACACCCACACTACAACATACCCACAACACAACACACCCAACACACACACACACACCCACAACACACCTAACACACCCCCACCCACAACACAACACATGCACAACACAACACACCCACACCACAACACACCCACACCACAACACACCCACAGCAAAACACACACAACACACACACCCACAACACAACACAACACACCCACACCACACCCACACCACAACACACACAAAAAAATACCCATACCACAACATACCCAACACGCACACACCCACACTACAACACACCCACACTACAACATACCCAACACACACACAACCACAACACGCCCACACCCAACAAACACACACCCACTACACGCCCACACACACACCCACAACACAACACACCCACACTACAACATACCCACAACACAACACACCCAACACACACACACCCACAACACACCTAACACACACCCACCCACAACACAACACATGCACAACACAACACACCCACACCACAACACACCCACACCACAACACACCCACAGCAAAACACGCACAACACACACACCCACAACACAACACAACACACCCACACCACAACACACACAAAAAATACCCATACCACAACACACCCAACACACACACACCCACAGGACAACACACCCACACTACAACACACCCACACTACAACACACCCACACTACAACACACCCAACACACACACAACGACAACAGGCCCACACCCAACACACACACACCCACAACACAACACACCCACACCACAACACACCGAACACACACACACCCTCAACACACACACACGCAAAGCACAACACACCCACACCACAACACACCCAACACACACACCCACTTCACACACACCCAACACACACAACACACCCAACACACACACCCACTTCACACACACCCAACACACACACACCCACACCACAACATACCCACACCACAACACACCCACACCACTGCACACACACCCACAACACAACACACCCACACCACAACATACCAAACACACACACACCCAACACACACACCACAAATACCCATACCACAACACACACAACACACATACATCCACATCACAACACACCCAAAACACAAGACACACACATCACAAACAACACACACAACAACAACACAACACACCCACACGACAACACACCCACACCACAACACACCCAACAAACATCCACACCACAACACACCCAAAATACCCACACCTACATCACAACACACCCACACCACAACACACCCAACACACACACCCACAACACAACACACTCTCACCACAACACACCCAACACACACACACACCCACACCACAACACACCCAAACTACAACACATCCACACTACAACTCACCCAACACACCCACACCTACATCACAACACACCCACACCACAACACACCCAACACACACACCCACACCACAACACACCCAAACTACAACACATCCACACTACAACTCACCCAACACACACACCCACAACACTCCCACACCAACTGCACAACACACCCGCACCACAACAGACCCAACACACACCCATATCACGCGCACAACACAACACACACACATCCACACCACAACACACCCAACTCACCCACACCTACATCACAACACACCCACACCACAACACACCCAACACACACACCCACAACACAACACACTCACACCACAACACACCCAACACACACACCCACACCACAACACACCCACACTACAACTCACCCAACACACACACACCCACAACACTCCCACACCCAACACACACACACCAACTGAACAACACACCCGCACCACAACACACCCAACACACACACCCACACCACAACACACCCAACGCAGTCACACCCACAACACAACACACCCACACCACAACATAACCACAACACAACACACCCAAGACACACACCCACTTCACACACACACACCCAACACACGTGCACACCCACACCACAACATACGCACAGCACAACACACCCACACAACACACCCACAGCAAAACATACACAACACACACACACCCACAACACAACACACCCACACCACTACACACCCAACACACACACCCACAACACAACACACTCACACCACAACACACCCAACACACACACCCACACCACAACACACCCACACTACAACTCACCCAACACACACACACCCACAACACTCCCACACCCAACACACACACACCAACTGAACAACACACCCGCACCACAACACACCCAACACACACACCCACACCACAACACACCCAACGCAGTCACACCCACAACACAACACACCCACACCACAACATAACCACAACACAACACACCCAAGACACACACCCACTTCACACACACACCCAACACACGTGCACACCCACACCACAACATACGCACAGCACAACACACCCACACAACACACCCACAGCAAAACATACACAACACACACACACCCACAACACAACACACCCACACCACTACACACCAAACACACACACACTCCCAACACACACACACCACAACACACCCAACACACTCACACACACAACACAACACACCCACACCACAACATACCCACAACACAACACACGCAACACACAACCACCCACAACACAACACACCCAACACACACACACCACAACACACCCACAGCAAAACACACCCACAGCAAAACACACACAACACAACACACCCACACCACACCCACAGCACAACACAAACAAATACCCATACCACAACACACACAACACACATACATCCACAACACAACACACCCACATCATAAGACTCACAACACACACCCACAACACAACACATCCACACGACAACACACCCACACCACAACACACCCAACACCCACCCACACCACAATACACCCAACACACCCACACCTACACCACAACACACCCACACCTACACCACAACACACCCAACACACACACCCACAACGCAACACACCCACACCACAACGCACCCAACACACACACCCACAACACACACACACCCACACTGCAACACACCCACACTGCAACACACCCAACACACACAGCCACAACACGCCCACACCCATCACACACACACCCACAACACAGCACACCCACACCACAACACACCCATACCACAACTCACCCACACCACAACACACCCAACACACACGCCCACAACTCTACACACCCACATCACAATACACCCAACACCCACACCCACACCACAACACACCCACACTACAACACACACACACAACACAACACACCCACAGCACAACACACCCAACACACATACCCACAACACACACACCTCCACAGCACAACACACCCACACCACAACACAACCAGAACGCACACACCCACAACCCACCCACACCCAACACACACACACCCACAGCATAACACACCCACACCACAACACACCCAACACGCACACACCCAACACACACGTACCCAAACAACACACCCACACACCACAACACGCCCAACACCCACCCACAACACAACACACACTAACAACACACACACACCCACAATACAACACACACCCACAACACAACACACCCACTACACAACACACACCCACAACACAACACCTACCCACAACACAACACACAGCCATGACACAACACACACCCAAAACAAACCCACACCGCAACACACCCATACCACAATACACACACACCAGAATGGTGGGGTTCAGGCTGTCTGTGGGATTTTGACCAGAAGGGGGCTTGTTCTGGTCTGGACTGGTTGATACAAAGCGGGGGAAATGATGCAGGGGTAGCTGCTGCACAGTCTGATCCCAGAGATGTCACTGCCTCCCTCTCTCACTCCAACTCCATGGAGAGAGAGGGGTGGAGGCAGAATGGGAGTGTGAAGTGGGCAGGAGAGACAGAGAGAGAGAGAGAGAGAGAGAGAGAGAGAGAGGAAGTAATGAAAGGGAGATCTGACTGTCCCAGTGGAAGGTTCATTGGTGTAAAATGGATTTGAGGCCTAGGGTTAAAGGAACTGGGGCTTTGGGATTGTGACACAACTGGTTACACGCCCAGGGTCTGGGAGGAAGGATTCCCGGAGGAGGGAATTAATACCTTAACATGAGAAACTCTCTCCAAAGCCCCATTCTAATGTCAGAGTCATGTGTATAGGCCAGGGGGATAAAATATGAGAAATCTGAGACACAGATAGAAACATCTTCGAGACAGAGACAGCGAGAGGGGGGAACACAGAGGAAGAGATTTCAGAGATAGAGGGAGAGAGGGGAGGAACAGAGACATCTCGGAGATGAGGAGAGTAAGAGGGGGAACAGAGAGAGCGATCTCAGCTGGAGAGAGCACAAGACGGGTATCAGAGAGTGCAGGGCACAGAGAAGGAAGGGGCAAATGTTTAGAATTTGTTCAGCAGGAGGATTGTTCCCCTTGTCCAGAAGACAGAATCAAACCATTAACCAGCATCAGGGACACACACGATCTGTCTGTGGTTACATTTCTGCAAGTGGGATCTTGCTGTGTGTGTTTCAAGCAAGCATCTGGTTAAAATCTCAACGGTGATCATTATATTTCGATGATGGAGATGCCAGTGTTGGACTGGGACAACACCAGGTTATAGTGCAACAGGATTCTCTCAAAGCTAGTGTTGTGTGATGTTTAACGTTATATATCTATATATATATATAGACACAGCGGGAGGGAGGGGAGGAGGGTCTTGTGTGTTTTTGGGGGGTTTATGTGAGGGTCTTGTTATAGTTAGATGTAGAAAGAACACTGCATTAAAAAAGTTATTCTTTTTAAGAGGGGGCGGAAGGCGAGGGGGCAGAAGGCGAGGGGGGAAGAGAGAAAAGGGACAGAGAGAGAGAAGGAGCAGAGACAGAGAGAGAGAGAGAGAAAAGGGGCAGAGAGAGAGAGAAAAGGGACAGACAGAGAGAGTGAGAGAGAAGGGAAAGAGAGAGAGATAAAGAGAGATATATGGGACAGAGAGAGAGACAAGGGACACAGAGAGAGAGAGAGAAAGGGGACAGAAAAGGGACAGACAGAGAGAGAGAAAAGGGACAGTGAGAGAGAGAGAGAGAAAAGGGAGAGAATAGCACCAGGTCTGTCACTCAACCCCCATCTCCTCCCAAATCCCAGCTGATCCAGTCAGCTCCCAGCTCCATTACCTGGAACCCACTTCCCCCAGGAATGGAACATACCAACTACCATTTTTGTGAGAACTGAAGAAATGGATTAGGAGAGCTAAGAGAGGGCATGAAAAATCTTTGGGGGGTTGGATCAAGGATAACCCCAAGGCCTTTTATGCGTATGTGAGAAACATGAGAATGACGAGAACGAGGGTAGGTCCGATCAAGGACAGTAGGGGGAGACTATGTATTGAGTCGGAAGAGATAGGAGAGGTCTTGAATGAGTACTTTTCTTCAGTATTTGCAAATGAGAGGGACCGTATTGTTGAAGAGGAGAGTATGAAAAGGACTGGTAAGCTAGAGGAGATACTTGTTAGGAAGGAAGATGTGTTGGCCACTTTGAAAAACTTGCGATAGACAAGTCCCCCGGGCCTGACGGGATATATCCTTGAATTATGTGGGAATCAAGAGAGGAAATTGCAGAGACTTTGGCAATGATCTCTTCATTTTCACTGCCAATGCGTGTGGTACCAGGGGACTGGAGAGTGGCGAATGTTGTACCCCTGTTCAAAAAAGGGAATAGGGATAACGCCGGGAATTACAGGCCAGTTAGTTTTACTTCGGTGGTAGGCAAAGTAATGGAAAGGGTACTGAGGGATAGGATTTATGAGTATCTGGAAAGACACTGCTTGATTAGGGACAGCCAGCACGGATTTGTGAGGGGTAGGTCTTGCCTGAGAAGTCTTATTGAATTCTTCGAGGAGGTGACCAAGCATGTGGATGAGGGTAGAGCAGTGGATGTGGTGTACATGGATTTTAGTAAGGCATTTGATAAGTTTCCCCATGGTAGGCTTATGCAGAAAGTCAGCCTGGAGCCCAGTTACAAATGGAGTTTCGCAGGGATCATTTCTGGGTCCTCTGCTGTTTGTAATGTTAATGACTTGGAAGAGGGAGTCGAAGGGTGGGTCAGTAAATTTGCAGATGATACGAAGATTGGTGGAGTTGTGGATAGTTAGGAGGGCTGTTTTCGGCTGCAAAGGGACTTAGATATGATCCAGAGCTGGGTTGAGGAATGGCAGATGGAGTTCAACCCTGTCGAGTGTGAGTTTGTCCATTTTGGATGGACAAATAAGAATGCAGAATACAGGGTTAACGGTAGGGTTCTTAGTCAGGTGGAGGAGCAGAGGGATCTTGGGTTCTATGTTCAGAGCTCTTTGAAAGTTGCCACTCAGGTGGATGGAACTTGTAAGAAGGTCTATGGTGTATTAGCGTTCATTAGCAGAGGGATCGAATTCAAGAGTCGTGAGGTGATGTTGCAGCTGTACAGGACCTTGGTAAGGCCACATTTGGAGTATTGTGTGCAGTTGCAGTAGCATCATTTTAGGAAAGTTGTGGAATCTTTGGAGAGGGTGCAGAGGAGATTTACCAGGATGTTGCCTGGAATGGAGAATAGGTTGTACGAGGATAGGTTGAGAGTGCTAGGCCCTTTCTCATTGGCACGGCAAAGGATGAGGGGTGACTTGATAGAGGTTTCTAAGATAATCAAGGGAATAGATAAAATAGACAGTCAGAGACTTTTTCCCGGGTACAACAGAGTGTTACAAGGGTACATACATTTAAGGTGAAAGGTGGAAGGTATAGGGGGAATGTCAGGGGTAAGTTCTTTACCCAGAGAGTGGTGGGGGCATGGAATGCATTGCCTGTGGGAGTGGCAGAGTCAGAATCATTGGTGACCTTTAAGCGGCAATTGGATAGGTACATGGATGGGTGCTTAAGGTAGGACAAATGTTCGGCACAACATCGTGGGCCGAAGGGCCTGTTCTGTGCTGTATTGTTCCATGTTCTATGTTCTATTACGGGGGGTCTGGGAGAAAACAGCAGATCAATGGGTTAGACCAGGTCTGACCTAGTCTGTTCCTGTATCTGTTCCCCCCTCCAAAACCACCCACTCAGCCCAGCCTGGGAATACACACACACACACAAGCACAATGCTGCAGGTTCAAACCTTAAACAACCTCAGACACGCACAACACAAAACCACACAAGTTTCCCCAACAAACTGACCCAAGACGTTAGTACAAGTTAACACACATTCTTTGGACAAATTCATCCAACATTATTGCCTGGCTGAGCACAGGCTTATTGCACAAATTAAAACAAGACTTTTGTCCTTCTTGATACAACAGTTTTGCCCAAATTAAACACAAGTTTATTCCACATGTTTACACACGGTGTTTGGACAGACTGATGTAAATACCATGAACCAGTGAGCTCTGCGAACTTGCTGAGTTTGAGTTTGAGTTTGATCCAAATGAGAATACATCTTTTCCAGATGAACACAGTCCCTTTCCTTTTCTGAGTTTAAGCATCGGTCCTGTCGCATTTCGATGCTCCTGAAATAAAATGCTGCATTAAATTAACGTCCTGTTGAAGATATCCTCTTTTAAATCTGTACATCTATCCAAAAGCTGTTTGGTTTGGATTGCTACATAATGGCTCTTTTCTCCTTCTCATTACATTGTGCTTTACCAAGATGTAAAATGTTGGGAACTTTATACTGCTTCTTGTCTATAGAGCATACATTTAATGTAATTTTATTCTGATCTCTATCCAGAATCTGCCTGACTGCTCCATGGGGAGGTTACAATAGTCTGCCCTCTAGTGCGGTCAGAGCACATTGCTGTGAGTCTGCCTGACTGCCCCATGGGGAGTTTACAATAGTCTGCCCTCTAGTGGGGTCAGAGCACACTGCTGTGAGTCTGTCTGACTGCTCCAAGGTGTGTTTACAATAGTCTGCCCTCTAGTGGGGTCAGAGCACATTGCTGTGAGTCTGCCTGACAGCCCCATGGGGAGTTTACAATAGTCTGCCATCTGTGGGTTTAGAACAGGCTTCAGAATCTTCACTGAAATCCCAGTGAAATTTTAAAAAGATTCCTTTCTGCTGTTCATTCAATTATTTCTAAAGTGCAGTCCCTGTCCCAGTCCAAACAAATCCAAACAAAACTGAAGGGAGACAGGGATGGACATATACACTCCATATTATTCTCTCCTTCTAACTGTACAACATTTTATTTTATTTGTTTGAACTCTAAAAACATGTCGTTCTTTGCTTAATCACTTCTTAATGAGATTGAGGAAGGGTTTAATTGAAATGTAACTACTCTCTCTGACACATAAGGCAAATGTGATGTTGCTGATGTTATCAGGGCCCATCGACTTGAGCAAAAGGTATCAAGGGGGCAGGTGTTTTGATACAGCGAGCTGTTTTGGTCTGGGATATAATTCATATCAATTCCAACGCACAACAATATTTATAAAAAAGCATGAACATCTCCAAAACAAAACAGGACTTAAATATAAACATGAACAGTTGCCATCCACAACAATATTTGTATTTATAAACAAACAGTTCCCATACAAAAAAATATTTATTACTAACCAGAGATGGTTCAATGCACATTAATATTTACATGTAAACAGATCAGCTCCAAGGAGAAACAATATTTATGCACAGACAAACAGCTCTATACAACAACGTCTATGAGATATTGTATGTATTGGATAATACAAAACCTGAAAGAGCTCAGCCACTGAATTGTAGATTCGCAGTGTTGGATCAGAATCTCTCTCAACCCCTTTCTCTCCACCTTTCTCTCACTCCCTCTCTCTGGTCCTCCTTCTCCATGCTCTCTCCCCACCCTCGATTGCCCCCTCTCTCTCTCACTCCCTCTCTCCCTCTCTCTACTCCCTCTTCCCCTCTCTCTCTCCCCTCTTTTCCAGTCTCTGTCTCTCCCCCCTCCCCACTCTGTCCCCACTCTCCCACTCCCCTCCTTTCCCCCTGTCCCCTCCTCTCTTCCCCAACTCACGCCCCCTCCCCATCCCCCTCTTTACTGCCTTTTTTCTACCCGCTCCCCTCACCCCTGTCTGCTAACCACCTACCCACCATCCACGCCCTCTCCACCCCTCCCTTCTCAACCCCCAAGCTCCCCCTCTGTCTCCACCTCGCTATCGCTCCCACCTCTCTTCCCCCTCTCTCTCTCTCTCCGTCTCTCTCTACCTCTCTCTCTCCCTCTCTCCCTCTCCCTCTATCTACCTGTCTGTCTCTACCTCTCTCTCCCCACCCCCTCTCTCTTTACCTTCGCTCCCCACACTCTCCCACTCTCTCCACACTCTCTCCCCCTCCCCATCTCCCATTGCCCCACCCCCTCTCTCGCCACCCTCGCTCTCTCCCACTGTCTCTCCTCACTATCTCCCACTCTCTCGCTCCTCTTTCTTTCTCCCCTCCCCGCGCTCTCTTACGCCCAACCTCACCCTACCTCTCTCCGACCCTCTCTCCCCCTCTCCTTCCCCCTCTCTCCGTCCCAATCTCTGTTGCCACTCTCTCTCTGACCCTCTCTCCCCACCCTCTCCCCATCACTTCCTCTCCCCTCCACTCTCTACCCCTCTGTCTTGCCCACCCTTCACTCGCCCTACTCTCTCTCTCCCTCTCCCTTTGCCCCTCCCCTCTCTCTCCCTCCCCTCTCTCGCCCATACTTCTATCTCGCCCATCCCTCTCTCGACCTCCAATCTCTCGCCCTCCCCGCTCTCATCCTCTCACTCCAACTCACCCTCCTCTCTCGCCCTCCCCTCTCTTGCACTCCACTCTCTCGCCCTCCCCGCTCTCGCTCATCCCACTCTCTCATCCTCCCCGCTCTCACACTTACTCATCTCTCACCATTCCCTCTCTCACCTTCCCCCACCATCTCGCCCTCCCATCCCTCCCTTCCTTCTCACGCCTTCACCTATCTCGTCCTCCTCCAATTCTCGCCCTCCCCTCTCTCATCCTCCCCTCTCTCGCCTTAGCCCTCACCTCTCTCCCTCCCCTCTCTTGCCCACCCCTCTATCGCCCTCCCCTCTCTCGCCTTCTCCCTCCTTCTCGCCCTCACCGCCCTCCCTCCCATCTGTCTCCTACCCTTTTGTTGCCCTCCTCTCTCTCGCCCACCACCCTCACCCTCCCCTCTCTCTTAGCCGTCCCTATATATCGCCCTCCCCTTTCTTGACCTCCCCTCTCTCGCCCTACTCTTTCTCATCCTCCCCTCTCTCGCCCTCCCCTCTCTCGTCCTCCTCTCTCTCATCCTCCCCTCTCTCGCCCTCTCCTCTCTGGCCCTCCTCTCTCTCACCCTCCCCTCTCCACCCTCCCATCTCACACCCTCTCCCTCCCTCTCACCCTCCCCCTCCCTTTCGCCCTCCCCTAACTTGCCTTCCCCTCCCTCCCTCCCCTCTCTCGCCCTCCTCTCTCTCATCCTCCCATCTCTCGCCCTCGTCTCTCTCGCCCTCCCCTCTCTCGCCCTCCCCTCTCTCGCCCTCCTCTCTCTCTCCTTCCCCTCCCTCACGCCCTTGTCTCACCTTCCCTCTCTTGTCGCCAGTCTCTCCCTCCCCTCCCTCCCTCCCCTCTCTCGCCCTCCCCTCTCTCGCAGTCTCCCTCTCTCGCCCTTCCTCTTTCTCCCAACCCCACTCTCGCCATCTCCCTACCTCTCGCCCTCCACTCCCCTCACTCCCTTCTCTCGCCCTCCCCTCTCTCACCCTCTCACTCTCTCTCACCCTCCTCTCTCGCCCTCCCCTCTCTCGCCCTCCCCTCTCTCACCATCTCACTCCCTCTCGCCCTCCTCTCTCGCCCTTCCCTCTCTTGCACTCCCCTCTCTCACCATCCTCTCTCACCCTCCTCTCTCTCTCACTCATCCCTCTATCTCGCCTTCCCCCCTCTCTCGCTCTCCCGTCTCTTGCCCATCCCTCTCTCGCCCTCCCATCCCTCCCTCCCCTCTCATGCCCTCCCCTCTCTCGTCCTCCCCACCCTCCCTCCCTCTCTCGCCCTCTCCTATCTCGTCCTCACCTCTCTCACACTCACTCCTCTCTCACCCTCCCCTCCCTCCCCTCTCTCGCCTTCTCCTTCCCACTCGCCATCTCCTCCCTCCCCTCTCTTGCTCTCCCCTCCCTCCCCTCTCTCACCCTCTCTCTCCCTCTCGCCCTCCTCTCTTGCCCTCTAATCCCCTCCCTCCCTCTCCTTTCTAGCCCACCCCTCTTTCCCCCCTCACTCCCTCTCGCCCTTCCCTCTCGCACTCCGCTCTCTTGCACTCTCCCCTCTCGCCCACCTCTCTCGCCCTCCCCTCTCTGTCTCCTCCCCCTCTCTCGCTCTTCTCTCACACCCTCCCCTCTCTCTCGCCCTCCCCTATCTCGCCCTCCCCTCTCTCGTCCTCCTCTCTCTCGCCCTCCCCTCTCTCGCCCTCCTCTCTCTCGCCCTCTCTTCTCTCGTCCTCTCGTGTCTCGCCCTCCTCACTCCCGACCTCCCCATCTCTCCCTCCCCTCTGCACCCTCCCATCTCTAACCCTCTCTCACCCTCTCCTCACTTGCCTTCCCCTCCCTCCCTTCCCTCTCTCGCCCTCCCCTCTCTCGCCCTCCTCTCTCTCGCCCTCCTCTCTCTCGCCCTCCTCTCTCTCTCCTCCCCCTCCCTCCCTCCCCTCTCTCACCCTCCCCTCTCTCGCCCTCCTCTCTCTCGCCCTCCCCTCTCTTGCCATCCTCTCTCTCTTCTTCCCCTCCCTCACGCCCTTGTCTTGCCCTCCCCCTCTTGCCACGCCTCTCTCCCTCCCCTCCATCCCTCCCCTCTCTCACCCTCACCCTCTCTCGCAGTCCCCTTCTCTCGCCCTTCCCCTTTCTCCCAACCCCTCTCTCGCCCTCCACTCCCCTCACTCCCTTCTCTCGCCCTCCCCTCTCTCACCCTCTCACTCTCTCACCCTCCTCTCTCGCCCTTCCCTCTCTTGCACTCCCCTCTCTCGCCCTCCTCTCTCACCCTCCTCTCTCACCCTCCTCTCTCTCACGCCCATCCCTTTTTCTCGCCATCCCCTCTCTCTCGCCCATCCCTCTCTCTCGCCCATCCCTCTATCTCGCCATTCCCACTCTCTCGCTGTCCCCTCTCTTGCCCATCCCTCACTCACCCTCCATCCCTCCCTTCCCTCTCATGCCCTCCCCTCTCTCGTCCTCCCCACCCTCCCTCCCTCTCTCGCCCTCTCCTTTCTCACCCTCCCCTCCCTCCGCCTCTCGCCTTCTCTTTCCCACTCACCCTCTAATCCCCTCACTTCCTCTCCTCTCTCGCCCTCCCCTCTCTCGCCCTCCTCTCTCTCTCCTTCCCCTCCCTCACGCCCTTGTCTCACCTTCCCCCTCTTGTCGCCAGTCTCTCCCTCCCCTCCCTCCCTCCCCTCTCTCGCCCTCCCCCTCTCTCGCAGTCTCCCTCTCTCGCCCTTCCCCTTTCTCCCAACCCCTCTCTCGCCATCTCCCTACCTCTCGCCCTCCACTCCCCTCCCTCCCCTCTCTCGCCCTCCCCTCTCTCACCATCTCACTCCCTCTTGCCCTCCTCTCTCGCCCTTCCCTCTCTTGCACTCCCCTCTCTCACCCTCCTCTCTCACCCTCCTCTCTCTCTCGCCCATCCCTCTATCTCGCCTTCCCCCCTCTCTCGCTCTCCCATCTCTTGCCCATCCCTCTCTCGCCCTCCCATCCCTCCCTCCCCTTTCATGCCCTCCCCTCTCTCGTCCTCCCCACCCTCCCTCCCTCACTCGCCCTCTCCTTTCTCGTCCTCCCCTCTCTCACACTCACTCCTCTCTCACCCTCCCCTCCCTCCCCTCTCTCGCCTTCTCCTTCTCACTCACCATCTCCTCCCTCCCTCCCCTCTCTTGCTCTCCCCTCCCTCCCCCTCTCACCCTCTCACTCCCTCTCGCCCTCCTCTCTTGCCCTCTAATCCCCTCCCTCCCTCTCCTCTATCGCCCACCCCTCTTTCCCCCTCTCACTCCCTCTCGCCCTTCGCTCTCGCACTCCGCTCTCTTGCACTCTCCCCTCTCGCCCACCTCTCTCGCCCTCCCCTCTCTCTCGCCCATCTCTCTCACCCTCCCCTCTCTCTCGCCCATCCCTCTACCTCGCTATCCCCTCTCTGTCGCGCTCCCCACTCTCTCCCTCCCCACTCACGTCCTAACCTCTCTCGTCCTCCCCTCTCTCGCCCACCTCTCTCGCCCTCCCCTCTCTCTCCCCTCCCCTCTCTCTCGCTCGTCTCTCACACCCTCCCCTCTCTCTCGCCCTCCCCTATCTCGCCCTCCCCTCTCTCGTCCTCCTCTCTCTCGCCCTCCCCTCTCTCTCCCTCCCCTCTCCACCCTCCCATCTCTAACCCTCTCCCTCCCTCTCGCCCTCCCCCTCCCTCTCACCCTCTCCTCACTTGCCTTCCCCTCCCTCCCTTCCCTCTCTCGTTCTCCCCTCTCTCGCCCTCCTCTCTCTCGCCCTCCTCTCTCTCCCCTCCCCTCCCTCCCTCCCCTCTCTCGCCCTCCCCTCTCTCGCCCTCCTCTCTCTCGCCCTCCCCTCTCTCGCCCTCCTCTCTCTCTTCTTCCCCTCCCTCACGCCCTTGTCTTGCCCTCCCCTCTCTTGCCACGCCTCTCTCCCTCCCCTCCATCCCTCCCCTCTCTCACCCTCACCCTCTCTCGCAGTCCCCTTCTCTCGCCCTTCCCTTTTCTCCCAACCCCTCTCTCGCCCTCCACTCCCCTCACTCCCTTCTCTCGCCCTCCCCTCTCTCACCCTCTCACTCGCTCTCACGCTCCTCTCTCGCCCTTCCCTCTCTTGCACTCCCCTCTCTCGCCCTCCTCTCTCACCCTCCTCTCTCACCCTCCGCTCTCTCGCGCCCATCCCTTTTTCTCGCCATCCCCTCTCTCTCGCCCATCCCTCTATCTCGCCCATCCCTCTATCTCGCCATTCCCACTCTCGCGCTGTCCCCACTCTTGCCCATCCCTCACTCACCCTCCATCCCTCCCTCCCCTCTCATGCCCTCCCCTCTCTCGCCTTCCCCACCCTCCCTCCCTCTCTCGCCCTCTCCTTTCTCATCCTCCCCTCTCTCACTCTCACTCCTCTCTCACCCTCCCCTCCCTCCCCTCTCTCGCCTTCTCCTTCCCACTCGCCCTCTAATCCCCTCCCTTCCTCTCCTCTCTCGCCCTCCCCTCTTTCGCCCTCTCACTCCCTCTCACCCTCCTCTCACGCCCTCCCCTCTCTTGCATTCTCCCTCTCTCGCCCACCTCTCTCGCCCTCCCCTCTCTCTCACCCTCCCCTCTCTCTCACCCATCCCTCTATCTCGCCATCCCCTCTCTGTCGCGCTCCCCACTCTCGCCCTTCCCCCCTTTCGTCCTCCCCTCTCTCGTCCTCCCCTCTCTCGTCCTCCCCTCTCTCGCCCACTCCTCTGTAGCCCACCTCTGTAACCCTTCCCTCTCTCTCACTCTCCCCTCTCTCCTGCCCTCCCTGCTCTTGCTTTCCCCCTCTCGTCCTCCCCTCTCTCGCCCTTCCCTCTCTCGCACTCCTCTCTCTCGCCCTCCCCTCTCTCACCCTACCCTCTCTCTCGGCCTCCCCTCTCTCGCGCTCCCCACTCTCCCCTTCCCTCTCTCTCGCCCTCCTCTCTCTCGTCCTCCACTCTCTCTTGCCCTCCCCTCTCTCGCCCTCCCCCTCGCGTCCTCCCCTCTCTCGCCCTTCCCTCTCTCGCACTCCCCTCTCTCTCGGCCTCCCCTCTCTCACGCTCCCCACTCTCACCCTCCCCTCTCTCTCGTCCTCCCCTCTCTCGCCCTCCCCCTCTCGTCCTTCCCTCTCTCGCCCTTCCCTCTCTCGCACTCCTCTCTCTCGCCCTCCCCTCTCTCACACTCCCCTCTCTCTCGGCCTCCCCTCTCTCGCGCTCCCCACTCTCACCCTCCCCTCTCTCTCGTCCTCCCCTCTCTTGCCTTCCCCTCTCTCACCCTCCCCTCTCACCCTCCCCTCTCACTCGCCCTCCTCTCTCTTGCCCTCCCCTCTCTCATCCTCCCCTCTCTCGCCCTCCCCTCTCTCGCTCTCCTCTCTCTGGCCCTCCCCTCTCTTATTCTCCTCTCTCTCTTCCTTTCCTCTCTCGCCCTCCCCTCTCTTGCACTCTCCACACTCGCCCACCTCTCTCTCCCTCCCCTCTCTCTTGCCCTCCCCTCTCTCACCCTCCCTTCCCTCGCCCTTCCCCTCTTGCCCTCCCTTCTATCGCCTTCCGCCTCTCTCACCCTTCCCCTACCTCTCAGCCTCCCTTCTCTTCTGCTATCTCTCCCTTGCCCCCTCTCTCCCCCCTTCTTGCACTGCCCTCCCTCGCCATGCCTCTCCCCTCCCTCCCTCCCCTGTCTCACCCTCCCTCTCCTGTCTCGCCCTCCCCTCTCTCGCCCTCCCCTCTTGCCCTTCCCTCTCTCGCTCTCCCTTTCCTCTCCCCCTCCGCTCCCTCACTCCTTTGTCTCATCCTCCCCTCTCTCGCCCTCCCCTCTCTCGCTCTCCTCTCTCTGGCCCTCCCCTCTCTTATTCTCCTCTCTCTCTTCCTTTCCTCTCTCGCCCTCCCCTCTCTTGCACTCTCCCCTCTCACCCACCTCTCTCTCCCTCCCCTCTCTCTCGCCCTTCTCTCTCACCATCACCTCTCTCTCACCCATCCCCCTATCTCGCCCTCCCCTCTCTCTCGCGCTCACCACTCTCACCCTCCCCTCTCTCCCACCCTCCCCTCTCTCTCCCTCCCTCTTTCTCGCCCTCCCCTCTCTCACGCTCCCCATTCTCACCCTTCCCTCTCTCTCACCCTACCCTCTCTCTCGCCCTCCCCTCTCTCGTTCTCCCTTCTCTCGCCGTACCCTCTCTCGCACTCCCCTCTCTCACCCTCCCTTCCCTCGCCCTTCCCGTCTTTCCCTCCCCTCTATCGCCTTCCACCTCTCTCACCCTTCCCCTACCTCTCAGTCTCCCTTCTCTTCTGCTATCTCTCCCTTGCCCCCCCTCCCCCCTTCTTGCACTCCCCTCCCTCGCCATGCCTCTCCCCTCCCTCCCTCCCCTGTCTCACCCTTCCTCTCCTGTCTCGCCCTCCCCTCTCTCGCCCTCCCCTCTCTCGCCCTTCCCCTCTCTGCCCTCCCCTCCCTCTCTCCCTCGCCCCTCCCTCGCCTTTCTCCCCCTCCACTCTCTCATCCTAACTCTTCCTTGCCCCCTTCTCTCTCTCTCTCTCTCTCTCTCCGGTTCTTCACTCTCTCTCCACCTTCTCTCACTCTGGACCCCCCTTAAATGGTGTCTCTCTTTCGCCACCTCCCACCATTTCTCTCTGACTGAATCTCTCTCGCTCCTATCCCCCCTTCTCTCTCTCTCAGACACACTGTCTCCCTGGTCCTTCCCTCGCCCTCTGAACCAGAGACTGTGCGGGTGGGGGGGGGGCGGGTTGGCCGTGAGGCTGCCTGTGGTGTGTGGGGATGCGGTGTGATGTTGGAGGAAGGTGGACGGGCAAATGGGGTAGAGATGGAACTGCTGGAGGGAGACAGAGATGGCAGGACATTGAGAGTGAGGGTGAGGGGAAAGGGAAGAGTGGAGCCAGGTGGAGAAAACGGGGTTGGGGGGGGGTGGCGTGTGTGAGAAGGGGAACGAGGGAGAGTGAAGAGGAGAGGTGGTGAGAGAGAGGGAGAGAATTGAGGAGAAAGACTAAGGGAGAGGAAATGGGGAGGCCGGGTTTGAGTCGGGGGGACAGAGGGAGTTAAACCCAGCTCCTGTAAGCCCAGCTTTTGAGCTCAGGACGCGGTGCCCTCCCCTGCCCTGAGGATCAGGACTTGGGGCTGAGTCTGTCTCTCTCCAGCTCAGCTTCTCCAATACAAAGACACACAACAACATCGGTCACTCTGCTGCTCGGCACGCTTTAATCAACATTTTTATTGATTACAAATGGAAGTGATGGATACAGTCAGTGGGATGGTGCCTTTTCTCACTGGCCTCTGAGTTGTGAGAAACATTGAAATGTTTCCCTGTAACCCGCCTGTGGGATAAGGAGGGACAAACCAGCGCTCGCCTCAGTCTGTTGCCATAGCGACAGGCTGCTCCATCACTGAAACACTGAACTGAAATGAGAAAATCTCTGAAATGGTGTGATTAATGAGGGAGTTTGATGGATGGATGGATTTGGGTGAAGGGATATTTCAGCACATTCTTCAGCTGCTGCCTGAACATAGTCTGGGTCATGGCATAAATCGCGGTGTTTGTGCAGCAACTGAGGAACTGCAGCATGAAGCCCAATTCCTGCACAAAGGGATCGAGATACAGAGGGGTATCCACAATCCATCACATCCGGTACCATATAGAATACAGCATTAACGTTGACCATAACAGGATGAAATTGGCCGAGATCACAAACAGTAAAATGATGGATTTTTTTCGGTTTCTCATTTCAGTGTCAGACTGAGCGTCCCCATTGGTGTGAGCGCGGAGTCTCCTGCGGGCTCTGCTGGTCACTAAAATGTGTCTGACGGTGTGTACATTGAGCAGCAGAATCAGGAGAAATGGGACACACGGGGTTAGAATGTGGTGGAGGAACTCGATTGTGATCCCGACAATGGATAATTGAACATCAATGTTTACATCACAAAACCAGGGATTGTTCACCAGCGAATACCTAGCCATGAACATAAAATACCAGGAAATGTTCTTTAAACAGCTCAGCACAGTCACTGCTCCCAGAACCACAGCCGCCGTTTTCTCACTGCAATATTTACTTTTCAGCTTCTGGCAACAAATGGCCACAAACCAATTAAAGGTGAAAGTGACGGTGAACCAGACAGAGCAGTCAGTGGCTGCATAAAGCAGGACGGCGTGGATGTTACACACGGGGACGGAGTACAACAGGAAATAAAACTGTTCCTGATAAAAATGGGAATGTGTCTCAGGATCAGGTCGAGGATAATGCCCAGGAGATCCGCCGCTGCCATGGCCCCCAGGTAACGTCTGACACATGGAGACAATCCACAATCTTTATAAAGCAGGACGTAAATGGTCACTACGTTAACTGTGAGGAAGGAAAACAAACCCATTATCCATCAGCCTGGAGTCAAAGGGACCCGTTTGAGTGGTGACCCAGTGAGACTTTCAACTGTGTCCCTGTATTCAGGGATTTATTAAAATAATTGGAGCTGGAATAACAAATGGGAAGGTGGGAATTACTGTCAAAAATGTGATATAAACCACAAGAAACCCTCCCTCCCCAAACACACAGAGACACATCCATAAGGACAGGTGGTTTCTAGAACATTCCCACACACTCGATCACTCGCGAGCAGACACAGGTTACTCCTTCCCAGTTTCTAATACGGAGGGTGGGGACGTTCCTCTCCTGAAGGATTCTCTCCCGGATTCCTGAAGACACACGGAGTTTGAGAATTTCTGTATTTTGTTTTAAATTGTGGTCGATCCTGTGTCGTGGAGAAATGTAAACACAGGTAAAACGTATTCACCCCTTTAACTGCCTGAGGGGACTTCGGAACAGTGTCTCCTTCTCCCTGGAACGGGATCTCTTCCCTCGGGATCTTATCGTTTGTTCAATTCACTGACGTCCGGCTGTTCACAAACAATGTCGGGGCAGAACGTTCCAGGGAATGTCAGTTATAGAATGTCGGGGGCAGAATGTTCCGGGGAGCTCCGTGACCTGTCCATCAACTTCCCCCCCCCTACCCACCCCACCAACATGATGTACTGTGCACAGGCTACATATCTGTCCAGCAACGGGAGTTGCACTAACCACATCATTGGATTATATATAAACCTCAACCAAATAGTCTGACCAGCACAGCGACCTGTGCAGTGATCACCCGTGAATTAATGTGTAACCCAGGAGCAGTTACCCTCCCAGCATGTAGGGCTGTGCACTCCTCCCCAGTGCATTGATCTGTAAACCAGGAGCAGGTACCCTCTCATCATTAGAGCTATGTACCCCACCCCAGTGCATGCTCAGTAACACTGTGTTAGACCACTGCCCAGTGTGGGGAAAGTTGCAACCCATGTTGGAAGTGACAGGATGTGCATCTCCCATCCATTTCCATTTCCATAATCTCCATTGTGCCATTATAAGGGGGTGCTGTGGGTGTGAACATCACTGCCAGAGAGACATGGCGGGGGAATCAGTTTAAATATCACCACATGGGAGGGGTTTGGGGTATAGACATAGAGGGGGAGACTGAGAGACAGTGTCATGGACGGATGTGTTCCCAGGTTGCAGAATGCTGAAATGTCGACTCTTTGATAGCATCCTGTAACATGAGTCAGCCTTCCCAGGAAAAATGGGAAAAAGGGATATTGGTGTGAGGCCAGATGAGCATTTGTTCTGCATCTTTGTAACTGGAATTGGTTTCAACAGAATCTATGACTCATTGGGCAGATTCTAACAATAATTTATCTTTGTTTGAGTTTCATTGAGTGTGACAGAGGGATTGTCTGCACGAGACTGAGCTAATTTCTGTTGCTATCTTATCAGACTCACCTCATTACCGACCCACCCCCCCCCACCCCCCCAACATGGTTTCCCTCTCATTCAATACCAGCCCGATTCTCCCACCCATCATGGCTGGAGGGACTCAGAGTCGCCCGGGTGCCCCTGGATATTCCGTGATCCCTGACATTGGTGCCATCTTTAAAATAGCTAATGGACACACGTTTGAGCTTTCTCCGTTTGGAGCTGCCCTGCACAGTTTACCTCGAGCATGGCAGATAAGGGGCAATTGCGCGATGGTTTGTCGACAGGGGCACGGAGATTCTGGTGGATGGGCTAGTACAGAGGGGGGCCATTCTCTTCCTAGAGGGAGCCACACAACGAGACCCACCGAGCATGGTCTGAGCTCCCCACCCAGCTCAGTGCAGTATCTGCGGTCTGAAGAAATCAATATCCTTCCCCGCTCTGTCAGGATAAGGGCCACCATATTCTCTCTGCTCCGTCACACTCACTGTATATCTGTTATAGCACCGACCACTGAACAAGGCTCATGCTCGACCACTCTTACTACTGCATGCTGCACATTCTCTCTGTCTCTGTCTCTGTCTCTGTCTGTCTGTCTGTCTGTCTCTCTCTCTCTCTCTTTTCCCTCCCCCTTACTCCACTCCCCCACACTAATAACACTGCATGGATACAACACTGTGGACTGACTCCCTCCAACCCCCTCCCCATGACCCTCCACCTATACTAACATTAACAGCAGGGCCACCCACCCACACACTTCCACCCTCCTTGCCTTTCTCCCATTCCAGGAGAAACAGCCTGGACTAGGGCAGAAAGGGCCAAGCCAGGTGGTGGAGTGCTGTCACCCCCCTCCCCCACCATATGGGGAGGACCCTGGTAGGAGCCGGAGACGACCAGGACGCCTAGTGTAGAGATTCTGAAACATCCACGTCCACCGACTGAGATAGGAACAATGTTCAGTGAAGGGTAATTCTCACTTTAAACCCACTGGCAGCTCCGTTTCCCCCCGGCACAGCTTAGAAGCCGTGGCCCTGATGCCATCTCCCTTTTGTGTCGAGCTGGTACAAATGGTATCCCCATGGTCTCGGTGGGCAGGAGGCTGGGCCCACAACACATCGTCACCACCACCTCCCAGGAAGGGAGCATGGAGGGTCCCTCCCACACCACCTCCTATAAACAGCTCATAAACTGAAACTAATCTGTGATAGTTACTGCTCTCCCCATTGTCCTGACATGTTCAACAATCTGTGCTCATATACACCCAGGACCCTCTGATCCTGCAGCTCCTTTACAATGGCACAGCCTGTTTTAAACTGTCTTTATTTATCTTTGCTACTAAAGTGCATCACCTCACACTGCTCTGCACTGATCCCTATCTACCATTAACCTGAACACTACACCGATGTGTCACTGTCCTGTTAGAGTTCCCCACTGTCCTCCATAGACTTTACAATTTTTTAAGGTTTGGTGCCATCTACAAACACTGAGATTGCCATAGTGTCACAGTCCCCAAGAAACAACTGAAATCCTGCCACACTCACAAATGTGAGCAAGTGAAATACTGCTATATTCCCAAGGACAGAGTCGAATAATGATATGCAGTCAATGGAGCAACAAAAACCCTAACACATACGAGACAGAGTAGATGAAATATTGACAAACCACAGAGCAGGAGAAATCCGGATAGGTTCCACTTATCGATATTCATCAGGGTATAATGGGATGAAATTGAAAGTGTGTACTGCACCTGTAAGAGAGGGTGAAAGCTTTTCTGAACTGAGAGCTTACAAGTACCTGTGTATATGAGAGGATGGCAGACTCAGAGTGTCAAGTACAGCTGAAAATATGTCACACTTGGCTGTGAAATATATCCCTGAGATGGTTGCTCTTTGGACAACAATTCGAACTTTACCAATCAGTTAAATTTATGCCCCAGGATAAAAAAAAACAAATCAAGCTTAAATTTATTGTTTTTCGAAAATCAAACCAATGAGATGATCCGATATGGATATCTAAAATGCAGGCATTTTGAATATTGCAGACAAAGCAAATGCCATCAACACAGATGCAAGAAATTGGAAAACACTCTCTCTGTTAAGGGTACTTTTTCATATGAAACATATCTGCAGTAATCCGAAAGAAGATAACCCAGGGCGAGCTACAGGTGGAAGAAGACACAAAACCAACAGCTGCTGTGTGGTTTTGAAATTAAGTTTATGTAATTTTGCTTATTGTCTTTTTGAAAGCGTATATTGTTATAGTGCTGGAGTCGGATAATAAGCAGTTAAGAGAAAGGGGGTCTCAGTGTTCAGAATGCTTGATGTAAAATGTTCACTTTCAGAGTTAAAAAATAAATTGATATTATTATTTAAACAGTGGAATTTGGGAGTTCTCTGACACTCATACTTTAACAGTTTACGAGGTGTATTCAGCCTTTCTTTACATTTAGTTTAAATTACCAAATGAGCTTCACGCCGAGCCCTAAGAATTGCTGTGTGTCTCTGTGTGGGGCAGGTCTGACAGTCTCTGTGGTGCTTAAAGTGATGCAATGCCACTCTCTGCTGGCCTCCCCACGCCACTGCAGAGGCATTGGCAGAGGGTGAAAACCAACAGGGATTCATTGAGAGGGGGAGGGAGAGGGCAGCTGCTCACAGCACCATCCAAACTGATGTCTTATCCATGTACTGATCTAAATGTCCTTTAAACGTTGTAACTGTCCCTGTTTTCACCACTTCCTCTGGAAGTTCATTCCACACGCAAGCCAGCTTCTGTCTAAAATAATTACCTCACAACTTAAAATGTCCCTCAGTTTTGAATCCCCAACTCAAGGGAAAAGTCAACAGCCCTTCAGCTTATCTGTACCCTTCATGATTTTATAAACCTTTTTAAAGTTCCCCCTTAATCTCATACTCTCCAGTGAAAAGAGCCCCAGCATCTCCTTATAGCTCACTCCCTCCATCCCCAACAACATCCAAGTTAATGTCTGCTGAATCCTCTCCAGCTTAATAATAGCAAGGTCAGTAATATCAAAGTGAATAGTCATAGTATATTCTAATGATAGGGGAGACCAAAACTAAACGGTAAAGGTTTAAGGTGAGAGGGGAAAAATTTAAAAATGACTTCACCCAGAGGGTGGTGTGCCTATGGAATGAGCGGGCAGGATGTCCAGACTGGACACAGTATTCCAGAAGAGGTCTCACCAATATCCTGTACAACCTCAACATGACATCCCAATTCCGATGCTCAAAGGTCTGACCAGTGAAGACAAGTGTGTTAAACACCTTCTTAACCACACTATCAATATGAGCTGCAAATTTTAAAGACTTATACCTGACTGCCTAGGTCTCTGTTCTACAACACTGCGAAAGGCCTTACTTTTAATTGTTTAGATCCTGCTCTTGTCTGATTTACCAAATCCAATACCTCACATTAATCCAAACTAAACTCCATCTGCCACTCCTTAGCCCAGTGAGTGATATTGCCACCTCCTCACTCTCCCCCTTTAAAATGTCCTCCCTGTCTCCAGCATGCCTGCACACTCCGGCCTTGATTTTCACAAAGACCCTGAGCTTGGTTTGCCTTGTGTGGTTAGAGGGAGGGGGGACAGATTGCAGACACAGTCAGTGGGGAGGAGAGGCTGGGCAGTAATCAGCGGCCTGGTATCATTTCATGGTTTTAGGCAGAGGGCAGACACACGTGAGAGTTGGGTAATACTGATAGGTGTTTTGCGGCCAGAAATTATGCTTTTTCTCCGTCTGTGGTGTTCAGTAATAAATATCCATTTGAGACCCTTCATAGTGCAGAGTGTGTCTGCGGGATTTCTTTCCCTAATATTGTAGACTACAGATAATAGCGATTAAAGATGTTCTTAGTTAATTTCGATAGCACAGCACGTGCACTCAACATCCTACAGTTGAGAAAAATATCTTGCATTTGTTTAACAATACGAAGTGTTTTGTGTAGCTCAGTAATGGTAACGTGATAAAAATAAATCCACACCGAGCTGAACACTGGCCCTTGAAATATGACCCAAAGTATGGGTATGTTAATGTGGTGGTGTCCCTGCATCTGAGCCAAAGCTCTCGATTTGATTCTAATTCCTGAAATTGTTTGGTCGTGTTCCTAGCTCTGGACCAGAAGGTGTGGATTCATGTCCTGCCTGTTGCAGAGGTATGTCATAACAGGCTGATGGACAAACACACAGGAGAATAATGTTACAGCTTTATGGGTATTGCCGAGTGATGCTAGTGTCCCTACCTCCGGGCACAAAGGTCTAGGTGTAAACCCACAGAAGTGTCTCATGAGACATCTGAACTAAATGATTAAAATAGTTTTAGAATTGTGACCCGATGGAGACGGAAGAGGTGTCAGTGTTGAATTTCAGAATTTAGGACCAGGATGACTGAAAGTACAGCCATTCATGTTGATTGGAGTCACATTTCGCAGCAGTAAAGGTTTATAAAATCAGAATGATCATGGATAGGGTGCGTAGTCAGTGTTTTTCCCAGGTAAGGGGTGTCCAAAACGAGAGGACATTGGTTGAAAGCGAGAGGGGAAAGGTTTTGATGAGGCCTAAAGGGCACCTTTTCACACAGAGGGTGGTGTGTGTATGGAATGAGCTGCCAGAGGAAGTGGTGGAGGCTGGTATAACTACAGCATTTAAAAGGCATCTGGATGCTGACAGACCTGCCGAGCTTTTCCAGCTATTTCTGTATTTCTTTAAAAAATGTATTCATTTTAACACAGGTATTCTGAATAAATTAAACATTTTTTTTAATGACACAGGGCCATGTCAACATATTTCAAATCGACCGAGACCATTTTCTGCTCAGGGTATGGCTCTGTGTATGACAGCAACAATGATGCACCTGCATGGAACAGGGAATGTGATGGAGACATAGTTTGGACAATGTACAAGGAGACCTCACATGGTCCAGTTTGGGAGAGGATGACATTAGTGTGTGATTCAGCTCAGAGAGGGAGAATATGTCATCTGCCCGAGAAGGAATGGCAAATTGCACTTTTTCTCCTGCATTGTTCCTCATCACAGCAATGTGTGCGAGCTAAAAAAAACTCTGCAGTAATCGTTGCCATTCTTATTTTTATAGAATCTCTGCAGTGTTGAAACAGTCCCTTCAGCCCAACAAATCCATACCTACCTTCCCAACCCATTCCCCTATATTTACCCCTGACTAATACACCAAAACTAGAAATTCCCAAACACTACAGACAATTTAGCATGGCCAATCCACCTAACCTACGCAGTTTGTGGTAGGAAACTGGATCACCCATTAGGGGCTCAGACTGAAAAGAGGAGAATGTGCAATCTCCACATAGACAGTCACCCAAGGCTGGAATCGAACCCATGTCCCGGGTGCAGTGAGGCAGCAGTGCAAACCACCGTGCTACCCTTTGGGCGATCCCAGAACAGAATTCACTGAAATCCACTCACTCCCTAAAGCAAAGGGAATTCAGACAAATCCAACTGTCCCAGGATGAAATCCCATTGCTAGCAGCTGTGTGAGTACAATATCCTCAGAAGCAGAATAACGTTTTGGACAATCTAGCAATTTTTCCTTTTGTCATGAGTTACAATGTTATCTGGACAAAGTTCTTTCAAGTTAAAATTGCAGTGTGTGTGTGTGTGTGTGTGTGTGTGTGTGTGTGTGTGTGTGTGTGTGTGTGTGTGTGTGTGTGTGTGTGTGTGTGTGTGTGTGTGTGTGTGTGTGTGTGTGTGTGTGTGTGTGTGTGTTTCGAAAGGGAAATATTGATTATGTAATTGCAATACCCAAACAGTTTGCCATTCATCTTTCCATTATAGTTTGAGTGACATTGCTCTGGATCATAAACGAGTTGTTTTAGCAGATTAAAGAAACTAGCCTGACTTGTTCCTAAAACTGATCCTGACCCAGTCTGAGACTGATATCACCGGCCATATCACCGACCTGGTTACATTTAACATTTGTTGTGAGCAGTGGAGGAGTGGGACGAGAAAAGGAAACCGTGACCCAAAAGGAAACTATAGACCGGTGAGCCTGATGACGGTAGTGGGTAAGTTGTTGGAGGGGATTATGAGGGATATCATTTAAATGCATTTGGGAAGGTAAGGGCTGATCGGGGTAGACATCGTGGCTTTCTTCATGGGAAATCATGTCTCATTAATTTGGTTAAGTTTTTTGAAGAGGGAACAAAGAAGATTGATGAAGGCAGTTTGTTGACATTGTCTACATGGACCTCAGCAAGGTGTTCATTTAAAGAACAAAGAGCAAAGAAAATTATACAGCCCAGGAACAGCCCCTTCGCCCTCCAAGCCTGAGCCGATCCAAATCTACTGTCTAAATCTGTCGGTCAATTCCTCAGCATCTGTATCCCTCTGCTCCCCACCTACTCATGCGTCTGTCCAGACACATCTTAAATAAATCTACCTGCCTGCCTCTACCACCTCTGCCAGCAATGTGTTCCAAACGCCCACCACCCTCTGTGTGAAGTACTTACCGCGTGTATCCCCCTTAAACATTCCACCTATCACGTTGAAAGCACGACCGTCCGTTATTGAATCCTTCACCCTGGGAAAAAGCTTGTCTCTATCCATACTGTCTACATCCTTCATGATTTTGCAAAACTCAATCAGGTCCCCCCTCAATCTCCTTTTTCTCGTGAAAATAATCCTAACTTACTCAGCCTGTCTTCATAGCTAGTATTTCATTCCGATTGGTAGACAGATTAGTAAATTTCAGTCACAGGGGATACAGAAGAAGCTCGTCACAATTGGCTTGAAGGAGTAGGGGAATTTTTCAGACATTAGGGTTGTGAGTAGCAGTGTGCTGTAAGAATCAGGACTGAATTCACAAAATATTTCATCATTTATGTAAAGGATTTAGATGTGTATATTGGGGCCATAGTTAGTAAGTTTACAGCCGACATCAGAAAGGTGAATTAGTAGATTATCTCAGAGTACAACAAGACCACAAATAGATGGGACAAAAGGGGAAAGGAGTGATAGGTGAATTTTAATTTAGATAAATACGAGGTTATGCATTTTGTGAAGGCAAATCAGGGCAGAAATTATACGTTTAATGGCAAGGTCCTGGGGAGTGTTGTGGAACAAAGGGACATAGAGCTGCAGGTACATTGTTCCTTGAAAGTGGAGTCGCAGGTAGACAGAGTGGGACAGAACACATTTGGCACATTTGCCTTAATCAGTCAGAGCATTGAGTATAGGAGTTGTGGTGGCATGTTGTATCTGTACAGGATGTTGGTGAGGCCACTTTAAGAATACTGCTTACAACTCAGTTTTCTGCAGAAATGACTTACACGGATGTCCCAGGACTGGAGGTTTGAGCTTGAAGGAGAGGTTGATTAGTTTGAGGTGCTTTCTCCTGGGGTGTCAGAGGTTGAGGGGTGACATTATAGAGGTTTATAAAACCATCAGGGGCATGGATATTCTGAACTGCCATACTCTGTTCCCCAGGAAAGGGGAGTCCAGAACAAGAGGGCATAGGCTGAAGGCGGGAGGGAGAATGATTCAGAAGCGTCCTGAAGATAAATATTTCACACAGAGAGTGGTGTGTGTTCATAAAGTGCTTTCAGAGGAAGTGGTGAAGGTGGCTACAATCACACATTTAAAAAGTATCAGAAAGAGGATAGATATTGGCCAAATGCTGACAAATGGGACTGGATCAGATTTGATATCTGATTGGAGTGAACAGATTGGACTAACGGGTCTGTTTCTGTTCTGCATGACTCTGATTCTATAAAAGGGATGATAAAAAATTCTGAAACGTCCTTTCAAGTCAGAATTCTCTTCACTGGAAGTTTATCATGCCTCTATGTTCACATTGATTGAAAGCTGCGTTAGTTAAATATTTGACAGAGAAGTGAGTCATGCATAATGGGACGCAGAGAGGAAAGTGGGACTGAGACCAAAATCTGAGTGCCTGATGGAGAAGGCTCAAAGTATCTGATGACCCATTCCTGCTCCTCAGTCCTGCGTTCCTGTGTTCCATTCAACCCCTCAAACCTGCTATACAGGAACAGTTGGAGGCTACTTACTCCTATAACCTGGTGCACAGAAACAGAGGAGACCATTCGACCATTCAAAACTGTCCCTTTGAGTTGATTTGGGAAATGTAATTGGAAAACCCAGGCTGAGTATGAAAGATGCCACACATCTCTCTTTATAGAGCTTTCCCTCTCTGCAACTTGTGCTTCATTTGTTGGTCATGGTGTAGACCCAGATTCACTGTGAATACAGCCCCCATACCTCACCCAGAGATAGCTCACAAAATCCTCTGGTCTCCCTGACAGCAATATTCAATAACAGAACATTCATGAAAATAACACCCACTAACTTTCCAATAACAGAATGTGAGAACATTAGACACAGGGGCAGGTCGTTCACTCCCCAAGCCTGCCTTGCCCTTCACTAAGATCGTGGCTGATCTGCTCTTGGTCTCAAATCCTCTTTAATGCCCAATTCCTCATAGCCCTCACATCTCTGACAGGTCAATATCCATCTACTGCCTCTTCAAATACTTTCAGTCATCTGGCTCCCCGAACACTGTTGAGCAGAGAAATCCTGACATTCAATACCATCTGTTTGAAGAAAACCCTTGCTGCTCCTATACCATGGTTTATTGATATGAACAAAGAGGTTGACACAGGGTCAGGTAACAATGACTGGCCCTGATATCAAGGCAGTGGTTCGCTTCTGTTGATATCATGGAGCTTAACAAATCTGGACTTAATGGAAATCAGATCAAATTCTCCAGTGTTTGGAGTCAAACATGGCACAAAGGAAGATGTTCATCATCTCAGTCCTGGGTCACCTCTGTGGGAGATCCTCAGGGTAGCTTCCTCTTCACCAACCTCTTCGGCTGCTTAATCAATGCCTCCCCGCCCCCACCCTCCGCAACATAAGATCAGAAGTGGGGATGGTCACTGAAGATTCCACAATGTTCAGAACATTTTATCCCCCGTCAGCTCCTGATTTGGTTTGTATCCCTGTGCAGCAAGACCCAGACTCCATTGAGACTTGTGCTGTTAAAGGATTAGTAACATTCATGTAACAGCACTGCCGGACACTGCACATTGCCACAGTAAAACAAGAGTTCATTCAGCACCTCACGCTGGTTTCACAGGGATATGAGGAAGTCACTCAGCCCATTGACACTACTGGAGAAGAACAGGGACAACCCATTCAGTGCCTTCAGCCTATTACTCAGGAAGAGAAGGAATCTAGTGTGATGGACCACACGAGACCCTCTCGAAAATATTTGAAGGCAGTAGCCTAGACTCTAATGTTTTCGTGTCTGTTCCAGATGCAATGTGAGTGGTCAAACTACTCAGTAGCAAACAAAACACCATTTATTTAAACACAAAAAAAAACCAAATAAAGAGGAATTTCGAATAATGTAATTCTATTGGACAACTTAATAGAATAATAGATCTAGGAGCTATTACAACTGAACTAGTCCAACATAGGAAATTCCCATAAATACAGCCTTTGGCAAAAAGGAAAATTCAGGAATTGAAAACAGCATCAATGGAAAGTTCAGAGAGAGTGGCAGCCAGGAGACATTCCCTGAAGCTTCCAACTCTGTGGAGACCCCTATAGTTTTTGATGTTACTGAGAAACCAAAACCCAGTGATCCTAATTTGTGAGGGCTGGCCACACCCATTCAGGCTGTATTAAAATAAACGTAAGGTTTCGCTCGCTGTTTGTGCAAGTGGTCTTAACTACCCAGGAGAAAGTGAGGACTGCAGATGCTGGAGATTAGAGCTGAAAATGTGTTGCTGGAAAAGCGCAGCAGGTCAGGCAGCATCCAAAGAGCAGGAGAATCGACGTTTCGGGCATGAGCCCTTCTTCAGGAATCCTGAAGAAGGGCTCATGCCCGAAACGCCGATTCTCCTGCTCTTTGGATGTTGCCTGACCTGCTGCGCTTTTCCAGCAACACATTTTCAGGTCTTAACTAGCCAGCTTGGTAACGACCATTCAATCTCTCTCTTAAAAGAAACCAGGACAAAATAAACTCTTAAAGCTACAGCATCATCACACTTGTCAGCACATCAAGCCGTTAAACAAGAACCGGGGGTAACCCAGTCAGGCCCTTGGCACTGTCCAATTAGACGAGGAAGAAGCCAGTCAGTCCCTTGAATCACTTATACAGGAACAGTAAGAGGCCATTCCGACCTCAATGCCCTTACACAGGGACTGAATGAGGTAATAGATGCTGATTCGTGATGAATGTCTTATGCCCGAAAAGTGGATTCTCCTGCTCCTCGGATGCTGCCTGACCTGTTGTGCTTTTCCAGCAATCCACCCTCTACTCTGATCTCCATCATCGGCAGTTTTAAGTGTCTCCTAATTGATGCTCTAACATGATGAACAATTGGAGCAGAGGCTGCACAGACAGACTGCTCCACTTTGTTCCTCCTGGCTCCGTTGCTCATGAAACACACGTGGGACTTTAACGCGGTTTTCTAGTGGTGAGGAGGGAAGCCATATGTCTTGTGTGAAATCTCAAGAAGGCATCTCCCATCTCCGAGAAGCCAGCCTGGTGTTCTCTATGTAGGGCGGAAGCTGGTGGGAATGGCTACCTGTTTCAGATGGAATGTATGGTGGCTGTTGTTGGGGATTGTGAGCAACCTTACATTCTGTACGGGTTCACACACCGACTGCACAATAACGTGGGGAGAGTTAATTTAGGCATCTAAACTATTAGGAAAGTCACGTTAGACTGATGGATGGACTCTCTAAGTTCTAATAATGCGGATCTTGTTCATCTTGATCTTGTCTAGTGCACGTCCTGTTCAGTGTAACCTGTATGTGTTACTCTGTCTAAGTCT
Source organism: Hemiscyllium ocellatum (assembly GCF_020745735.1). NCBI lineage: Eukaryota > Metazoa > Chordata > Chondrichthyes > Orectolobiformes > Hemiscylliidae > Hemiscyllium > Hemiscyllium ocellatum. The sequence continues at coordinate 29,782,753 of NC_083444.1, forward strand.
ATTTCCACCGTATGATCTTCCTGGCCATTTTTACTATGACCTGCCTCCACTGCTCATAAATAAAGTGTTTCCCTGTACTGAGGTAAACGTGACAATAAATCAATCCAATCAATCCTGGGTAAAGTATGGAATTTCTCACACTATCAATGTTTCTTTTTGAAATAAGTGATCGCTGCCACTCCTCGTGTTTCAGCATCACCGTTTCTTCGTCTCTCACAGCTCTACCGATTAAACTCTCAGCTTCTTCACTCTATTCTCATGATACCATCGTCCGTATCTGTGGTAAGAAGACAATTCCTTACGAAGGTGATCAATTCTGTAGACAGTGCCCCATATACTCTCGCTGCAAGACTCTACAACTGCAGGAAGATGGTTTTACTTTTGTACTCGAATCATCTTACAATGAAGGACAGCATACCATTGACTGCACCCATTACGTACACAGGGTTTGATTCGGAGCGGTCAGCATAGACTTGTGAGTGGGAGATCATGCTTCCCAAATTTCTTAGAATTCTTTGGTGAAGTGACCAAGAAGTTTGATGAGGGCAGAGCGGTAAACGTAGTCTCTAAGGATTTCAGTCAGGCCTTTGATAAGGTTCCACATGGCAGGCTGCTCTGGGAGGTTCCATCACGTGGAATGCTGTCCACCACAATTCTGTTTTCTTCGTGGTGCCAATCCATCAGTGGTGCCAATCCGCTGCTGATATTTGGAACAAACTTATGATAGAATCCACTCAGTTTCAAAAATCAAAGGACTTCTTTCTTCGAGGATGGTCATGGAAATTCCTCAATGTCCTTCATCGTTTTGTTCCATGGGATCAACTTTCCATGTCCAATGTAATGTCCCAAGAACGTCACCTCTAACTTTGCGAATTCTGTTTTCTTTAAGTTTTTTTTACCAAGTTTGCTTCTTGTAATCGTTCAACATGCTCCGCCAAATGTAACATGGGAGATAGATAACCTGCATAATTTGTTCATCTGGCCACAGCTTTGTTCCTGAGTCTTAAATGTGGCTGGAGCATTTTTCATTCACATGACATACTCGATAACGTTTTTATCATATTTAGCATCTTTACCAGATAGTTTAACTGACTCAACATGTGTTTTTTTTTTAATTGAAAGGGGCCATTAAACCTGGCTATAAAGGGATTTCCTACTATTGGTGGCAAAACTAATACGTCATCCCCTCTGGAAATCATCAAAGATTTAGAGATTTTATCTGCCACCTGTTTCACTCTGTACTGTGCCTTCTTCAGGTGCTGTTTCTCTAACACACCTACTTGGTCTAATCTGTTCCTCACCTTGCATACATAATCCAAGTGTGAGATCCCTAACTTAAGTCCTATCAATTTATGTTTGATGAAATCAAAGGACCTTTCACTTCATGTACTGATATTAACTCAAAGGAAGTAAATTGAGTAGATTTATTTTGGACATCTCCAATGGTAACAATTTAAATAGACACCTTTATCCCAATCATTCAGGCAATCTTGACATTATGTTGTTAACATGGTCTTCAGCGTCTGATGCTAACTTTCCAAGGCTCCCTGGGATTCAAAATGGGACACACTTGATTTGAAGTGCTGTATGCCTAAGCTATCCATGATGTCCTTAAGCAGTTGAGCAGTAAAATGTGACCCCTGGTCTGACTGAATCTCTCTGGGCAACCGACAGCGAGTAAAGAAAGTTACCACCTCAATCACCTGCCTTTTTGTCTTAACACTCCGTAATGGAATTGCCTTTAGAAATCTATTATGGTCAGCAAATACTGGTTTCCACTTTTATTTTAGAAAGGGGAGCTACACAATTAATCATAAACCACGTGAAGAGTTCTGCGAATGCAGGAATTGGCAACAGAGATGCTGGTTTTATTACTGCCTGTGACGTACCTACCATTTGGCATGGATGACGTACACCAAAAATGAACCATGCCCTTGTGCATTCTAAGCCACAACAAATGCTTTTGTACCTTAGCCTGAGTTTTCCATACACCTAGGTGACGGCCTGCAGTTAGTTCATGTGCTACCCGTAACACTGTATATTACCAGTAACACAATCTGGTGCACTTGGACCCATCTCCCTTCTGCACTAACCTGTTAATTTTAGGATTCTATCTTTAAATTAATAACGTTTGACATTATGTTCTGATTCCTTTTCTGTGTTTGAATATGGTTGTAATTCCATTAGCCTTTCAGGACTAAACACCTCTGCCTGACCTTCTGCCTGACCCTCTGCCTGACCCTCTGCCTGTTCAGGGTTTGTTTCCTGCACTGTGACATCAAACAGGATGTCAGTTAACTGAACATCAGCTCCTTTGCCTTTTTCTTTCGTTTCTTCTTCCTGCTGTAACTTATGACAGTGGGATCTTGTTATTACACAGTCTGGAAAAATTCCTCCGAATTTTTCTTTTAACTCCCCAGTTCCCTAGCCTGCCATTGGCTTCTCCACCACAAGAGGTGCCTCTCCCGCCTTGAATCCTGTTAAATCATTCCCAAGAACAAACTGTATTCCTGGAACTGATCCTCTATCACTCACTCTCACTGTTACTTCCCCAACCTTGATTTGGCACTCCAACCTGATGTTACACAAGGGAATGCTTAATTTCTGTCCCCATTCCACAGATTATCACGCTCTTGAGTACCATGTCAGAAAGAGTGAAAATACTTCTATCTCTTACTATTAAAGAGTAAGAAAAACTGAGGACTGCAGATGCTGGAGATCCGAGTTGAAAACTGTGGGGCTGGAAAAGCACAAGTCAGGCAGCATCCGAGAGGTAGAAGAGTTGACGTTTCAGGCACAAGTCCTTCATCAGGAAAGTGGGGGCAAGGGAGAGGAAAGGAGGCTAAGAAATAAATAGGAGGGTGGGGGTGGAGCTGGGTGGAAGGTATCTTGCAAGGCGATAGGTAGATGCAGATGGAAGGTGATGATGATAGATCGGAGAGGAGAGTGAAGTGGGTAGGTGGTAGGACATTTGGAACCCTCAAACTATACAGCATCAACATCGACTTCACCAATTTCCAAATCTCCCCTCCCCAACCTCATCCCGGATCCAACCTTTCAAATTAGCACGCCTTCTTGAACTGTCTTAATTCTCCATCTTCCCACCTATCCATTCCACCCTCCCCTCCGACAGATCACTATCACTCCCACCTACAAGTTCCCATCCCCTTCCTGCCAGCCCAGCTCCTACCGTCCTATTTATTTTTCAGCTCCCATGTCCCCCCACCACATTCCTGACGATGGGTTTATGCCTGATATGTCGATTGACCTGCTATTCGCATGCTGCCTGATCTGTTGTGATTTTCCTGTGCCTCACTTCTCAATTATTAGAGACTGAGCAGATCCCGTATCTCGCAAATTGTAACCTCTTGTACCTCCCCGCCCCCACCGCACCCTCCATTCTTTCTGAGTAAAGTGTATCCACAGAGGCGAATTCTTTATAGAGATCAGGCATTGCCTCCATACCCAGCCCTTGCCTTGGCTGTTCACTCTCCTGCAGCTCCTTGGCTCTACTTGGGGATCTCCTTTACCAGTTTCACTAATGTCACTGGCTTAGCCGCTTTTTCCACATCTTTTCCCAAAGTTCCTTCCGTCAACCCCCAGCTTACTGCAATGAAAACACCTTTTTCCAGTGCCCTTCTTAAACCATCGGCACTGTAATTTTATGCGTTCCACTCACTTATAGTGAGAACACCTTTCAACCCCCTTGGACTTCTTTTTTCACCTGTGGTAAAGTATTGCCAGTGTGCTTTACTCTATGTTTTGCAATGTAGGATCTCCCCTTCTCCCAATTTCTATCCCTCACAGGATGGAAATCCTCCCAGAAGCTAAATTTTATCTCATGGACCAATGCGTATTTACCTGCCATTTCTGTAGCGCTTCTCACTTCTTGAACATTCTATTTATTCACATGAATTCTTACCATCTCTGGAAATGAGTTCTTAAAGACCTCTAGCAGAATAATCTCCCTTCGTGCCCCACAGGGCTTATCCATATTTAAGGCCTGCACCCATTTGTCAAAATGACTTGTTTAATTCTCTCAACCTCAACATAACTCTGATCTGTTCCATCTCGATATTTCTGAACTTCCGCCTATATGCTTCTAGTACCAATTCATAAGCTCCCAAAACAACATGTTTGACATCTGCATAACCTTTTGATCCCTCATCTGATAGTGCTGCACACACTTCACCAGCTGTGCCCACCAGCTTAGTCTGAACTAACATTACCCACAAGTTCCCTGGACATACCATCTGCCGAGTCAATTTTTCGAATGAAATAAAAACGGTTTCGACATTTTTTCTCACCGAAATATGGCAATATATTAACATAGTTGTATACATTCCTATATTCTCCCTTTATCATCATCCTGTTAATTTAACTTTCTTATCTAATTTCAAACTTCTGAGTTTCAAATTCTCTCTTTCTTTTTCCTCTCTTTCTCTTTTCTCTCTCTTTCTGACTCTTTCTTTATATTCTAAGTCCAGTTGCCACATTTGCAATTTAAGTTTTTTCTCACTTGTTTGCAGTTGCCTGTTTCTCTGATATAATGAACTGCTTGACCAACTCCATTAAAATTTCAGCTTTCCTTTTGTCCCGAGTGAAACCCATTTCTAATCTACTTGTTAATTCTAAAAGTATGCCCTTCCTTTGTCTTTCTAAACATACTTGGCGAATTTGGGAATCATCTTCAAACCCCAGAACTTCTTTAGTAATGTTAAAAGCCATTTCTTTTCATTTAACCAACCACAAGGAAACAACATTAAATGAATTTTCTCACCTGTTTTATTTGAAGATTTAGGTCACTAACTGCCAAGTGATGGAATCTGCTGGGACCTTCTGTACCCCAAATCTGTTCAAATCTGTCTAAATCCCATACAACAAGTCCTCAAACTGTTATGATGTCGATAATGAACTCCCTTTTAATTAAAAGTACACACCCAGAAAAGCTCACCTCACCTCGTAATCTGTTAAAACATGAGTGACAGAGAAGTCCCAAATTCAACGAATAAAAAAAATAAATTTATAAATAGGTAAGTTAGCTCACTGAGCTTGGAGGTTTGTTTTCAGATGTTTCGTTATCATGACGAGGTAACATCATCAGTTAGAGTCTCCGGTGACACACTGGTGGTATGTCCCGACTCTCTATTTATAGGTTTTGGTTTCTTAAGTTGGGTGATGTCATTTCCAGTTCTTGTTTTCAAGGGAAAGTAGATAGGATCTAACTTGATGTGTTTATTAATGTACTTTTGGTTAGAACGCCATGCCTCTACGAACTTTTGTGCGTGTCTTTCTTTCGCCTTTACTACGATGTGTGTGTAGTCCCAGACAAAGTGGTGTCCTTCTTTGTCTGTATGTATGGAAACTAGTCATAGTGGGTCATGTCTTTTGGAGGCCAGTTGGTGTTCATGTATCCTGGTAGCACGACAACAGGAGGTTGAAATTGTGGAAAAAATGATTTTATATACACTGTTTTATCAGTGTGTGTTCAGATAAGGAAGATTGTTCATATGTGTACAACACATTCTGAATGAACAACGGAGACACAGTTAACGAAAAATGGTGCACATGATGTATAACATTCATAAAGCATTAACACATTGTCTGGTCCTCATCTGAAGTGATATGTTCCCCTTCTCTAAACGTCCCCCTTTTCTGGGATTCCTTACTCTTGTCTCTCATTCTTATCACGATGTGTGTTATAAATCTTAGTTATGGTATCCCAACTTATTTCAGTTAATCCTCTTTCTACCAGGAATTGAAGAGATTGGCCTGCTGAGTCTTTCCAAAGCTCCTGTCCATCATATTATTGGTGATAAAAATTCTGGCATCAGACTCAGCATTTGAATATATTACTCTGTTGTAAATGCACTGTACAAAGGACCACAGCCCACAGAAATTGACAAAACATTGAAGGATGTGCATCTACTTCTTTCAATAATCTAGTTTTCTCATTTTTCTTATCTTCACATCTACATCCTGTCTCTCATTCTCTCTTTGTATCTAGTTAAGAAATCCAACAATTATTTTTTGTGTCTCATCTCTCAAAACTCCTTCTTTTGGTTTATATCTATTGTTTTCTTGATGTAATGTGATTATAATTGAGCAATATAACTCCAAAGACATTCGGGACAAGCTGGCCAGAGTTAATTGGAAGGGAAGCCGAATAGGGAAGACCATGGAGCAACAATGGCAGGAGTTTCTGGGTATAATTCGGAACATAATGAAATTCATCCGAAAGAAGATGAAACATACTCATGCAAGGATAAGGCAGCCATGAATGATAAGTCAAGTCAGGGACAGCATCAAACCAAAAGAGACAGCATACAATGTGGTGAAGATTATGGGGAATCCAGAGTATTCATTGGCTCTGGAATGACATAAAGCTGGCTTCACTGACACTACCGAGCTCTTAATCATGGTCAGGGAGAGAAACAGAGGAAAACACATTCACTTTAACACCGAAGATGGCATTAATAAAAGAAAAAGATTCAGATGAAATAAACAGTTGAATTAAAATTAGTTAAATGCTTTTGTGGAATGTGTCAGATTGAAAGCATGACCCGGGGAGACACCCTCAGCAGAATGAGAATTTTAAAAAATTGAATTATTTCTACATTAAAAACCAAAGTAGGTCACTGAGTACAGGGCTGATGGGTGAATGGGTCTCGATGTGAACTAAGGGACAAACAGCAGAATTGCATTGCAGATATTGCAGCTCAAAACTGCGTTTTCATGTAGTGCTGTAGACCGCAGCAGCAGGAGAAGCAGAACACGATTCAACCACAACCTGTAACTTTTTTGCCCAGGATAATCCTTTAGTCTGCCATTACCATCAACACCATCTATGGCTCAGTGTCGAGTGTGGGTGAACGTGTCAAGGTCAGAACCACGTGAACCTAAACCTGATGCTAACTCATTAAATCTACCTCACTTGACCAACAGATCTGATTGAAGCTCTGCAGTCCTGCCACATTCAGTCACAAATGGTGATGGACGATTACACAAACGTTGGAGGAAAGGGCTCCACAAACATCCCCATCCTAAATCATCAAATAGCCCTGCAGCCTCAGTGTAAAAGACAAGGTTGTGGTATCTGCACCATCCTCACCCAGAAGTGTTGAGTCGATGATCTACCTCACCCTCGCCATGATGCCCACAGAATCACAGATGCCAGTCTTCAAACAATTTGATTCACTGCATGTGACATGAAGAAACAGCTGAACACATTATATACAGCAAAGGCAATGGGCTCTGACCCCATTCCTGTAATAGGACTGAAGACTAGTGCTGCACAATAAGTCGTGTCCCTGGGGAAGCTGTTTCATTCCAGCTCCAACTCTGACATCTCCCTGGCAATGTGGAAAATTTCTCAACTATGTCCACTCCCTTAAGAGAAGAATAATTAAAATCTGACCAATTGCCACGCCCTAAGTCCCATCACGATGCTCATATTGGAGGGAGATATGCTTTTACAGAGCTGTCAAGCAGCGCAGAAATAACCAGCTCAATGTGGTTTCTGATAGGTCCCCATGTGGAGATAGTGCTGTTGTGAAATGTCACTGGATTACTAATCCAGACAACAAAAATGCTCTGGCAGCTGGTGGAAGATAAAAAACAATTAATAAAATATTGAAATATAAAATCTGGTGTCAGTAATAGTTACCCTGAAGCCAATGTCGATTGTAAACAACAGTTTACATTCCAATGTACTTTCAGGAAGTAAATCTCCCGTGCTTTCCAGGTCTGGCATAAAAGTGACTCCAGACGCACAGACATGTGATAAACTCTTCAATGGTCTCTGAAATGGCTCCAAAAATATCATCCCTGCTTGTAATTTGTCTCACCCTGTCAGAGTTTGATATATTTCACTGCTATATTTTGTTAAAACACATGGAATATAGGTTCAGTCAATCCAAACTCTGCTCCCACAACAAGTCTGTCATCCCAGAGATCATAGCTGAAAGAGTGTTGCTGGAAAGGCGCAACAGGTCAGGCAGCATCCAAGGAGGAGGAGAATCGACATTTCGGGCATGAGCCCTTCTTCAGGAATGAGGAAGGTGTGCCAAGCAGGCGAAGATAAAAGGTAGGGAGGAGGGACTTGGAGGACGGGCGTTGGAAATGTGATAGGTGGAAGGAGGTTAAGGTGAGGGTGATAGGCCGGAGTGGGGGTGGGGGCAGAGAGCTCAAGAAGAATATTGTAGGTTAGGAAGGCGGCGCTGAGTTCGAGGTGAAGTGGGAGAGGGAGTTGAAGTGTTGAGCTAGGGGGTGGTTGGGTTGGTTGGTCCGGGTGTCCCAGAGGTGTTCTCTGAAACGTACCGCAGGTAGGCGGCCTGTTTCCCCAATATAGAGGAGGCCAAATCTGGTGCGGCGGATGCAGTAAATGATGTGTGTGGAGTTGCAGGTGAATTTGTGGCGGATATGGGAGGATCCCCTGGGGCCTTGGAGGGAAGTAAGAGGGTAGATGTGGGCGCAAGTTTTGCATTTCTTGCGGTTGCAGGAGATGGTGCTGGGAGTGGAGATTGGGTTGGTGGGGGGTGTGGACCTGACAAGGGAGTCACGGAGGGAGTGGTATTTTTGGAACGCTGATAGTGGAGGGGAAGGAATTATATCCGTGGTGGTGGGGTCCGTTTGGAGATGGCGGAAATGACGACGGATATTTATGGAGGTTGGTGGGGTGGTAGGTGAGGACCAGTGGGGTTCTGACCTGGTGACAATTGGAGGGACGGGGCTCAAGAGCGGAGGAGCGGGGAGCGGACGAGATGTGGTGGAGAGCATTGTCGATCACGTCTGGGGGAATCCCAGAGATCAGTCTCGTCATCCTTCACTGCTCTCTGGCAATGTCAGCATTGTTCTTTATGAGGTAAGGAGACCAAAACTGCCCACAATACTGCACAATGTTCAAGATGGGGTCTCATCAAGGGCCTGTACAGCTGTAGTAAAACACCCTGACACCTGGACACAAATCCCACAGCAATGAGGGTCCAACACACCATTTACCTTCCTAATTGCTTTCTGTTCCTGCAAAAAAACTTTCAGTGACTAGTGTACACGGAGATCTAGATCCTTTTCAATGTTACAGCCACCCAAAATGATAGGTCTATGTACACTGGTAAGTGTCCCAATGCCATTCCCAGTATTTTCTTCTGGCTTCAGAACTCACTGCCCTATATGGACTGCGGAGGTCGGTGAAGAATGAAACAAAAAGAATCTTAAGTCCCTTTATAGAGTAACATTTTCCAACGTTTTCAACTGGTAGACTACCGTTCTCTTTTTCGCATCAAAGGGTACAAGGTCACATCTACCCACATTGCTCTTCATTGCCCCGTATTTGCACAGATACTCCACTTGCCTCAGTCACCTTGGAGATATTTTTACATCGTCCTCACCCACTCATAATCCGATATCGATTAGTGCCATCAGGAGGCTTGGAAATATTACATTTGATTCCTTCTAACAAAGGTTTGGTGTGTACTTGAAATAGCTAGGACTCAAGCACTGAATCCTGCTATACCCCCGAGTCTTCTGCTGTAAAAACATTGATTTATGCCTACTCATTGTTTCCTGTTAAATCTCCCATTCTAAACCCATACCCTCCTGTTTGTACCAGTCCCATAGGATTCGAATTTGCATAGTAGGCTTGGGGCTTTATCAAAAATCTTCCTGAAAATCCACTCGTATTGCATTGATTTTTTTCTCTATAATTTTGCTAAAAGATAGTTTCTCAAATATGATTCCCATTTAATAATCCTCTGTTGCCTTTGTCTCAGCCCACTACTTTCAGGTAAAGTACTGTCTCCATAACGTTTATTTGCTAATTGTATTCTACTCCTTTTTCTCTCTCACTACATTAAGTTTTCCTTGTATTGCTGGGAAGATTGTTTTTTTTTGTTTTGTTTTCTTCTGTGAACACATAACTGAAATATTTGCTGCATAGTTCTGCCATTTCCCTCTTCTCCATTCTCCATTCTCTGGTTTCAGACTCTAAAGAAGCTGCACTTTCGTTTCCTTTTTTTTGCTATTGGCGTACTTTTTGAAGCTGTTACAAGTTCCCTCTTATTACCCTTGTGCATATAGAGTGCTCGGAAACCAATCAATTCCTGTCTTAATTTTCTCAATGATTGACCTTGCACAACCATGCACTCATAGAATCATGGACTCAGCGCTGTCAGAAATACAGCACGGTCGAATTAGTCCTACTTTTCTACACGAGCCCCATAGCTGGGAATGTTATGACACTTCAAGAAGTCGTCCAAGTACTTTGTAACAGTTGTGAGGTTACCCTGATAACTCCCTCTCTGGTAGCACATTCCAGACCCCAAAACCCTCTGGTTAAAAAGCGATCCTCAAGTCTTTTCTAAATCTCAAAGCCTTCACTTTAACAGTACTTCTTGTACTTCTCCCTCTGACTTAAAGGAACTGCTGCTGTCTATCCACACTGTCCATGTCCCTCATAATCTTATCCTTCTGAATCATGTCCCCTCAGCCTTCTCTGCTCCAAACTAAACAACTCGAGCTTATCGAGCCTCTCTGCATAGCTGATATGCTCCATTCCAGGGAACATCCTGGTGAATCTCCTCTGTACCCCCTCCAGAACAATGACATCTTTACTGTAATGTGGTTCCCAGAACTACACACAGTATTCCATCTTGATATCACCAAAGCTCCGCATAGCTCTTATAATCTGTGCCTCGATGAATAAAGCCGATGCTTACGCTCCCCTTTGCTTTCTCAACTTGTATATCAACCTGGTCGGTAACATTCAGGGATGTGTGGAGAAGCTTCCTCTGAGCGCCCCAGTGTGCTGCCATTCACTGAGTGCTCCCCTGTCTGGTTCCTTCTTCCAAAGTGCATCACCTCATATTTATCAGGGTTACATTCCATCTGCTATTGATCTGTCCATCTGAACATTCCATCTGTATCTTCGTGTAACATAAAACCTTCTTCCTCACTGCCAACGGTCAATCGTTGTATCAAACACAAACTTCGTCATCACACTCTTCCCACCCGTCGTCTATATTCACAGATACACCATTTATGAATACCACAAATAATGAGTTTTTGGATCTCACAACACCAGGTTATAGCCCAACAGGTTTATTCAGAGGCACGAGCTTTGGAAGCGCTGCTTCTTCATCAAGTGGTTGTGTGCTTTGAAAGCTCGTGCCTCCGAATAAACCTGGTTGTTGTGCGATTTTTATCTTTGCCCACCGCAGTCCAACACTGGCACCTCCGAATTACAAATAATAAGGGACACAATACTGCTCCCCGTCATACACCATTGGACACCAGCCTCCAGTCACACAAACAGGCTTCTACCACCACCCTATGACTCCTACCACTAAAGTTGATTTAGATTCAACTTGGCAAGTCACTAATGACTCCTACCTATTGCCTGGTTATTCTGTTCCACTTGACACACTTGCTGTATACCTGGGGATTCTTCGTAAACATGCCTGCCAGCAGATTTCCATGCCCCTGTATTAGTCAGTCCTCTCTGATGAAGATTTCCCTCATCGCAGTCTTAAATGGCCTGTCCCTTACCCTGTCATTATTTACCCTAAATGTAGAGTAGACAGCCAGAGAAACATCCTCTTTATTTCCATCTTGTCATATGTTTAGTGTATTTTTCTAAATTTCACTACGATCACCTACCATTCTTTGATCCCTAGAGAACACAGTCCAAGTTTCTGCATCAGACAATCTCGCTATCTGAGGGATGAATCTGGAGAATGTCCATTGCACTTCCTCTGTGGTCAGTATATTCCTTCCCAGATTAGCTCACCAAAACTGTACAAAATACTCCAGGTACAGTCTCACCAAAACTGTGCAAAATACTCCAGGTACAGTCTCACCAACTCTGTACACAATATTCCAAGTACAGTCTCACCAAAACACCATGAAACTACTTCAACGTTTTATTGCATCGATATTCTGACTCCTTTAATTGAAAGTGAACCCAACTTTAACTTTCCACTTACTTATATTCTTCCAAATACCCTTCAAAATATTCCGAAGTTATCAGGTATGATTTCCTTTCAAAAATGCATACCGATTCTCTCCAATGTTACTATTAATTTCTAAATATCCAATACCACATCCTGTCTCATAGATTTCAAAGGTTTCTCTACAGATGTCAAATTAATTGGTCTGCATTTCTTTACACTATCACTTTTTCCCTTTCAAGGTGCCTGGACCCATTCCATTCATCTACCTACCATGCTTGTATCATGTTTATTCCATTTATCGACAATGGCTTTCCAGCCTCTTGAACTGTCCTGGAAAATAAGCACAAGCAGAAAGACATCACTCGAACAGGGAATGGTCACTTACCTGAATGGAAATGACTTGCAGGAACATGGAAATCAGGCAGACGAAGGGAGCTGTCTTTTCTTTTGTTCTGCCCTCACGGGATGTGTGCAGCCCTGGTCAGACCAGTATGTTACTCTGATCCTGAACTGAGTGGCTAGTTCAGCTGTTCCACTGGACAGTACAGAATAAAACACACCGCAGTGGGTTTGCAGTCACACTGAGACCTGACCAGGGAAGGAGGACCCATTGACTTGTCTACAGGACATGAGGCAAGCGGATAGGATTCTGTTTAAAATAAGTGGTGATGATTTCATTTGCATTCCATCAACTTCCTTCATGAGACACCAAAAGATTATTATTCTGTGTCTCTTGATGATGAGTCAATGAATTGACCACCATGCACTGTCTGTCCATCTGACAGATTCTGTGGAGAGGACAAATTACCCATTTCAAGTTCAAATATTTTGTGACAGAAGCATAGTTAGAAGGGACTTGAAACGGTTATATCTGGATTTACCAAAGGCACAAACGATGGATTATTCAGCAGTTGCACTGAGGCTGAGAAGGTGACTGAAATATCCTGATAGTGGTCTTGGGCAGGGTTGATGAGTGGGGAGAATATATAGAAATGTAAATCTGAATGGAGAAAAAAGATCATGAAGATGAAGAACAGTCTGGTTTCTCCTCGTGTATTGTTGAGTAAGTGGTGAATAGTGATTTGCTAGTTATAATTTGTAAGGAATAACATTTTTGACTGTATCTGAAAATGATGACTTCCAAATTCTAAAATTTGAATGTGAACAGCAATTCAGTTCAATTCAGTTTAATGGTCAGGTGGAATGACTTACCAGGAACACCAACTATAGCGAGGATGGGATAGTAACCACCTTGAATAATCCAAAGGATATCTTCGATCCGTGAGGCTAATGATATCCAAGGCTGAGAAAGGGAGTAAAGACCCCAGGATAAACTCTTGTCTGTTATTGTAATATTCCAGTCTAATGTGCTCAGATTCTGATCCATTATTGGAATATTCCAGTATAATTTTCTCAGATTCTGATCTCTCCTCCTCTGTCTCTCGAGCTGCTGATGCCTGTTAGTCAAGTCGATGATGCTCCCGCCCACAGTGGGAAAAGACATTGAACCGAGTCCTTAATTAATAGAAGAGGCAAACCCTCCAGGGACACATTTACGATCCACGGAGACTGACATCAATCACAGTCACTGAACAAATAGCTCCAGCCAATGCCTTTTAATTCGATATTGCTTTAATAAAAAAAAAATGAGTCAAACTTTCGAATTCTGGATGCGATATGTCAGGGTGACTGATGGAACAAATCTTCAGGCTGGTAGATCAATTGAGTGTAACCATGCAATCTGTCTTGGATGCAGGAGAAATGCCATAGGTTTATCAGAACGTAAATATGCTTCTCTGTTTATAAATCGAAACATACATCCTGGAAATACTGACCAATCATTATAATTTCAATAAAACATTGAGGCAATTTTTATAGTTCATGATCTGAGGGGAATGTGTGTCTGAGAAACATGGGGTTATAATAGACAAACTGCATGGATATGTTAACAGAGAATTGTAAGTGACAAATGCAATTCAGATTGTTATTCCAGTTTCGGAGAGAGGCAGATGTGGCCTGTGCTATTGATGTTATCGATGTTAGTGAACTGTAATGAAATGTCATTTACTGGACTTCAATGACAGTGTGATTATGGCATTGTCGAGGTGACAGAACACAGAGAGATTTGGGGGACATGGCAGTTCAGACTGGAGGGAGGGATAACAATATTCTCCAGTCATCAGTATTGGAATGTTACCCTTTATATGAAGGAAAGATTCAAGGATACATCTAAAGTGAGGAACGAGGAGTAAAATCTGTTTGTTGAACACAAAATACAGGACAAAATGATTTTCTGTCCGTACTAAACTATGGAAAGTACACAGAGATAAGATACAGTCATGATATTGAGCTACATAAATTGAAATATATATTACAAAACCAGGAAGTGGTGTACAATCTTTCACAATTCTTATTTGGCTCACAGCTGAGATGCTGATTTCCCCTCTGTCCGTGATCCACCTCATTGAGATTCTCTGGCACAGTATCTCAGTATCGAGCAGGATTCTCAGTTCCTGCTGCTTTCACCCAGTCTATTGAAATTAAACCATCTTCTCACTGTAAAAAAAACACTTAGCCTTTTGGACTCTGTTTATCTGTTTAGCAACTCAGCTCTGTGATATTATTGAAGAAAAATGTTCTGGGACCACAGCCAGTATCCGCACAGTGCTCACAGGGTATAGCACTAGATAAAGGCCTTGCAGTCCGTGAGAATTTCTAAATAAAACTAACATTTTCTGAGTGTTGCTGTCTATCTCCCCTCATACTGTCTTCTGATCTATCCAACTCACCCTTGTTTAACGTCCCTCCAATCACTCCCTACTTCCACATTGTGCAGTAGTACAGTTTGATGTTCGCCTGGGACAACACAACTATTATAGGACAAGCCAGAGAACGGCCAGGGAATTCCTAGAGACATGGCACTCATCCACAGATTATATCAACAAACACATCGACCTGGACCCACTATATTGGCCACTGCAGCAGACAGCTGGAATTGACAACCGGAAGCGTCAGAGACAAACCATTACAAATGCCAGAGGAAAGATCACAGAAGCGCTTCACAGGAGGCTCCCAAGCACTGAAGATGTCACCTAAACAGGGGATGAAACGTCTGCATCACAAATTTCCAACTCGCCGATCAGAACCACAACAACATGCACCCGAGCTACAAATCTTGTCACAAATGTTGTGGCCATTTTGGAGAAATGGATAGAGCATGGAAAGGACTGATCGTTGCAGGGTCCAGGGTTTAGATGGTTCATTAAGAACAAGGAAGGTACTAAAAGTGACGGGGGTGCGGGTGGGGTTGGCATTGTTAATCAAATGCAGTATTACATTGGCAGAAAGGATGTTTGATAAGGACTCATCTACTGAGATAGTATTGGATGAGGTTAGAAACAAAAAAGGAAGGTCACCCTGTTGACTGTTCTCTATAGCCCTCTGAAAAGTTCCAGACTTGTAGAGTAAGGATTACAAAGATGATATTGGATTGAAGTGAAAATAACAGTAGTTGTTATGGAGGACTTTTACTTTCCAAATATTGACTGGAAACGCTACAGTTCAATTACTTTATATGGGTCAGTTTTGGTCCAATGTGTGCAGAATGGTTTCCTGACACAGTATGTAGATAGGCCAACAAGGTACAAGGCCAAATTGAATTTGGTAGTGGGTAATGAACCAGATCAGGTGTTAGATTTGGAGGTAGGTGAACACTTGGCTGATAGTAACCACAATTCATTTATGTTTAGTGATGGAAAGGGCAGGTCTATACCACAGGGCAAGTATTATAGCTGGGGGAAAGGCAATTATGATGCGATTAGGAATGTTTTTGGATACATAGCATGGGGAAGGAAACTGCAGGGGAATGGGAAAATTTTAAAGGTGGAGCTTTTTCAAACAACATCTACTGTGTGTCCTTGATAAGTTTATACCTGTCAGGAAAGAAGGAAGTGGTCGAGTGAGGCTGCTGTGGTTTACTGAAGAAGTTGAATCTCTTGTCAAGAGGTAGAAGGAGGCTTATGTAAAGATGAAACGTGAAGGCTCAGTTCGGAGTCTTGAGAGTTACAAGTTATCCTGGAAGGACTTAACAAAAGAGATAAGAGTAGCCAAGAGAGAGCATGAGAAATCTTTGGCAAGTAGGATCCAGGAAAACCCTCAAGCTTTGTATCAGTATGTCATGAATAAAAAGAATGACCAAATTAAAATTATAGCCAATCAAGGACAGGAGTGTGAAGATGTGTGTGTAGTCCAAGGAGATAGGACAGGCACACTAAATAAATATTTGAATCAGTATTCGCAATGGAAAGACAATGCTGTTGAGGCCTACATGGAGTAAAGGTTATTAGACTAGATGGGTTTGAGGTCCGTAAGGTGGAGATGTTAGCAATTCTCGAGAGTGTAAAAATAGATAAGCCACCTTGGCCAAAAGAGATTAATCCTAGGATTCTCTGAGAAGTTAGGGAGGACATTACACAACCAATGGTTCGAATCTTTACATCGCCATTATCTACAGGGTAGATGCCAGAAGACTGGACGATAGCAAATGTTCTCCCTTTATTCAAGAAATGGAGAAGAGATAACCCTGCTAATTATATACCAGGCTTACTTTGGTTATGGGAAAAGTGTTGGAAAGGATTATAAGAGATAGGAATTATTATCATCTAGAAAGGAATCATTTGATTGGGACTAGTCAACAAGGTTTTGTGAAGGGCATATCATGCTTCACAAATCTTACTGAGTTCATTGAGAAAGTGACCAAACAGGTGGATGAGGGTAAAGTGGGGTATAAGGATTTCAGTAAAACATTTGATAAGTCCCCCATGGTAAGCTATTGCAGAAAATATGGAGAGTGTCATTTGTAAGCCCTTCATCAGGAATCAGTGTTCTGATCTTCAACATCTGCAGTCTTCACTTTCTCCTAACTCCTCAGATGCTGCCTGACCTGCTGTGCTTTTCCAGCACCACACTTTCGACTTTGATCTCAAACATCTGTAGTCCTTACTTTCTCCCAGAAAATACGGAGACGTGGAATTGAGGGTGATTTAGCGGTTTGGATCAGAAATTGGCGAGGTGAAAGAAGACAGAGGGTGGTGTTTGATGGGGAATGTCCATCCTCGAGTTCAGTCGCTAGTGACATACTGTAAAAATCTGTTTGGGGGCAACTGTTGTTTGTCTTTTAGAAAATGACCTTAATGAGGGAATGGAAGGATGAGTTAGTAAATTTACAGTTTGCAGTAAAGTCGTTGGAGCTGTGGGTAGTACTGAAGGATGTTGCAGGTACTGAGCTGCAATGTTCGGTGTTCATGCACCTACAATGGGCTGAATAGCTTCCTTCTGTGATGTATGAATTCTGAGGTACTCTGACCCACAATAAAAGCTTTAGGTGCCTGGAGAGACAGGCTGGTCCAGTCAAGGACACACACTGCACAATCATCCATCATCTTTTCCTGTTCTCTGATGTGTAGCAGCCACAAAATTCTGACTAAACAAAATAGATTGATTCAAATTCAAGCAGTCAGCAGGACGTTCACTCGAGGGGATTGCCATCAGAAGATTTAATGAATAATAAGATTTCAGAATAGCACAAATAAAAAAAAAATATCACAGCAGCATAACCATTGGCAGCAGAGTAAAACTTACAGTTGCAAGTAGTTTCAAGTTCAACATTGTATTCAGTTTTGGTCACCTTGCTATGGAAAGGATGTTGCCAGGACTCAAGGGTCTGAGACATAGGGAGAGATTGGATAAGCTGGGACATTTACCGCTAATGGAGTCAGGTGTTACTAGGGGACATAGCTTTAAATTAAGGGGTGGTAGGTATAGGACAGATGTTAGGGGTAGATTCTTCACACAGCGGGTTGTGAGTTCATGGAATGCCCTGCCCATATCAGTGGTGAACTCTCCTTCTTTATGGTCATTTAAGCGGGCATTGGATAGGCATTTGGAAGTTATTGGGCTAGTATAGGTTAGGTAGGATTCGGTCGGCGCAACATCGAGGGCCGAAGGGCCTGTACTGCGCTGTATCCTTCTATGTTCTATATGTTCTATTTCTCTGTAGAACACAGGAGACTGAGGGGGACATGAAGTGCTTGGAGATGCTAGTCATGGCCCACATCAGTTCCAGTCTCCCAGCCTGCCTCGATCTGCTACAATTTCCCTACCAGTGGAATGGGTCCATAGTGTGTGCCATATCCTTGGAACATCTGGACAACAAGGACACCTACGTCAGATTCCTGCTCATTGACTATAGGTTCACCTTCAACACCATTATGCCCTTCAGACTGATCACAAAACCCCCTGACCTTAGTCTCGGCTCTGCCCTCTGAATTTGAATCCTCAACTTTCTGACGCATAGCACACCATCAGTGAAAATAGGTAAGTGTGTCTCTTCCATGATAACATTCAACACTGGAATCCCA
The DNA here is from genome assembly GCF_020745735.1 of Hemiscyllium ocellatum. Taxonomy (NCBI): domain Eukaryota; kingdom Metazoa; phylum Chordata; class Chondrichthyes; order Orectolobiformes; family Hemiscylliidae; genus Hemiscyllium; species Hemiscyllium ocellatum. Next base: position 29,801,120 of record NC_083444.1, read on the forward strand.
AAGCATTTTTCCTCAGCTCCCTACTATGCCCCTGTACACCCACGACTGTATTGCCAAATTTTGAACGAACGCCATCTACATGTTCACTGATGACAAAGTAGGACAGATATGTAATGATAGCAAGTGAAAATACAGAATGGAAATAGAGGACTTGGTGATGTTTAGCAGTAAGACCAACCTCTCTATCAACATCGGCAGAAGATTAGATTACTTACAGTGTGGAAACAGGACCTTTGGCCCAACAAGTCCACACCGAACCGCCAAAGCACACCCACCCAGCCTCATTCCTCTACATTTACCCCTTCTCCTAACACTACGGCCAATTCACCTAACCTGTACATATTTGGACTGTGGGAGGAAACCGGAGCAAACCCACGGAGACATGGGGAGAATGTGCAAACTCCACTCAGTCAGTCGCCTGAGGCGGGAATTGAACCCGGGTCTCTGGCACTGTGAGTCAGCGGTGCTAACCACTGTGCCACCGTGCCGCCCATGAACTAGCCAACTGATCAATGACTTCAGAAAGAAAGGAGGAGAACATGCCCCCATCTACATCAATGGAATTGAAGTTGAAATGGTGGACAGCATTAAGTTCCTCAGAGTGACGATAACCGACATCCTGTCCTGGACTTCCCAGTTAGATGTGACAGTTCAGATTGCACAACAACGCCTCTTCATTCTCCGGCAGCTCAGGACATTTGGCATGCCCACAAGAATCCTCACCAATTTCTACAAATGCACCACTGAGACCAAACCATCCGGGTGCATAATGGGCTGATGTGGCAACAGCCCAGCCCAGGATAGTAAGAGAAATGACAGAAGGTTGTATGCACAGCCCATGCCATGAAGGAAGCCAACCTCCCGTCCATTGACTCCATTTACATGACTCGCTGCCGCGGAAAGACTGGCAATCAAAGACCCATTGCACACTGGATCAGCTACACTCTCTTCCCTCAGGCAGACAGTACAGAAGCTTAAATACACAAACCAGCGGCTCATGAACAACATCTTCCCAACCATTATTAAACTGAGGAATGGAACTCTGACTTCAAATAGTGCTGATCTTAGTCACGTTGACCTTGCCTATTGCATGCCATTTGTGGTGTAGCCTGTATGCCTCAGCCTGTTTTAGATTACCCACTGATCTGAATGTCCTTGCTTATTTTAGGAGCGAGATTCCCCAGCTAGGGACAAAGACTTTGCAGGCAGACAGGACAAAGGCACGGAGTGGACTTTAATTCAAGCAAAAACTGTTTATTGCAGGGAGAGTACTAAAGGATCTTCCTCAAATCTGACGTGAGAAGACAATAGTTTTCTTATTCCTCAGCTCAGATCAGAAGAGGGTCGCTGCTCACAGTTACCTGGAGCTGTGGAGTGGTGGCTACATCCTGTTTTCATCTGTTGGTGGGTAGCCTTTACCAGTCACCTCAGAGGGTTCGTCGTTTCCTGTTTGGGAGGATCTGCCCTCCTTTCTCTCTGCAGTGCTCTGTCTCTTCCACTGGCGATGACACTCCTTGAGCCCATCTTTGATTAGCTTAGATTACTTACAGTGTGGAAACAGGCCCTTCGTCCCAACAAGTCCACACCGACCCGCTGAAGGGCAACCCACCCGGACCCACCCCCCTACTTTTGACCTCTTCAACTAACACTACGAGCAATTTAGCATGGCCAATTCACTAACCTGCACATTTTCGATGAGGGAGGAAACCGGATCCCCTGGAAGAAACCCACGGAGACATGGGGAGAATATGCAAACTCCACACAGAGAGTCACCTGAGGTGGGAATTGAACCTGGATCTCTGGCGCTGTGAGGCAGTAGTGCTAACCACTGTGTCATCATGCCGCCCATCGTCACCATCCGAAGAGCTGCCTGTATCCTCACCATGCCCTGCCGTTTCCCACTTTTCTAGGAGGTTTTGGTGGCCTGGCGCGTTTTCCTCCACCTGCTTTTTTAAATAGGAATCCAATCCTCTGCCTCCTTGGTTCCCTCCTCCTCCATTGCCTCCCTCTGACCTGTAGGAGCTTGGATCGGCTGCTGTACCTACCTGATAGCTACTGTCTTCTCCGCTCCAGCCTGTCCTTTCTTTTGGGTGCCAGCAGACACCATTCCCTTGCTGGTTCGTGGTACCTTGCTTAACTTTTGCCGTCCACCTCTGGCCATCTGTGCATAGGTGGCGGACGCTTGTCTTTTTTTTAGATTACTTACAGTGTGGAAACAGGCCCTTCGGCCCAACATGTCCACACCGACCCTCCGAAGCGCAACCCACCCATACCCCTACATTTATCCCTTACCTAACACTACGGGCAATTTATCATGGCCAATTCACCTGACATCTTTGGACTGTGGGAGGAAACCGTAGCGCCCAGAGGAAACACACGCAGGTCTTGGGCAGGCCTTGTACATGTGGCCCGCCTCTCCACACAGATTACAGTTCTTGGCCTCTTTGCATTCTTTGATCGGGTGACCCTCCTGCTTGCAGTTCAGACAGATAGTGACCCTACAGTCAGCCGCAATGTGGCCTGACCTCCCGCAGGTTTGGCACACTTTTGGCTGCACACCGTAAGTCAGGTACCCTCTGCTCCCTCCAATTGCAAAGCAAGATGTTCCCATGGCATCGACCCTCAGGGTTACCCTGACCTGCCGCTTGCTGGTCTTGATTCTGAAAGGGTCAACCACATCAGTGCTTCTGGCCTCAACCTGGACGTATCTTCTCAGGAAGGTGAGGATATTAGCTGCAGGAACATGGTGGGTGTACATATGAATCGTAACAACCCGACTGCTCTGTGCAGGATGCGCACACAACAGCTGACAAGATGGAGAACAGAGGCTCCCCTTCCTTCTCCTTGAAAACCTTCAGGAGCTGCTCGCACTGCTTCACGCTCCTGATAGTCCCATCGAAGTAGCCTGCCCCAGGAAAATCCTACATGCAGCACACATCGGCTGCTTCTGACTCACAGCACTCAAGCAAAATTTTCTTCATAAATCTCATTTAATTTGCAGGTGTACGATCCTCCACCTTCTTCACAGTCACCCTGACTGTGTTGCGAATGCCCTGGCCTGGGCTGTGGCTGCTGCTGAGACCATATCTCAGGGCTTGGCTGGTCCCTGAATTGGTGTTAGGCGGAAGACAGCATGAAGATCCACCAAGAGCAGGACAGCACAATCAACAGATCCTCCTACGTCCAATCACGATCCAGCGATGATCTCGACGAGCTCTGATAACTCACAACTCGACACCCATCCTGATATGAACAGACATGTGATCTTAGCCAAAAGGGACTCTATTAAAAATCCTGCTGAAAATCCAAGTTTAGTTCCTCTATTGCTTTTCTGTAATTAATCTACTGTCAGTTTGGCACATATGTTTCCCATTTCATCAATGTGCATTGATTTTTTTTTCTATGCCCATATTTTCAGTTCAAATAATTTTCCCAAGTTTGTTTATTTACTAATTTCATACTATATACTTTTCTCCTCAGTCTCAGGTTTTCTCCTATTGCTGGGAAGGCTTTGTTTATGCTTTTTTCTGTGAAGACAGAAGTGAAGTAGTTGATTTATGTTTCTCTGTTCTCCATTCTCCATTCCCTGGTTTCAGACTGTAAGGAACCTGAAACTTTGATTAAAAAGAACAGCTGTTGTCTATTCATCCTGTCTATGCCACTTGTAATCTTACCCACTCAACTTTCTCTGCTCAAAGGGAAACAACTCGAGCTTATCCAGCCCCTCTCCACCTGCTCTTGTTTCATCCTAGGGAAATCTCAGTGAATCTCCTCGGAACCTCATCCAATACAATCACATCCTTCCTGTAATCTGGCTGCCAGAACTACACACAGTATTTGATTTGGCCTTACCAAGGTGCTATATACCTGTTGCAATCTTTGGGTCAAAGAACTAAGGCTATATCTACGGTCCTGCTTAGCTCATAAATGATCATACCCAGTCATTTTCAAGGTTGTGTTGAGAAGCACCCTCTAAACTTCCTAATGTGCAGCCATTCATTGAATTCTCCCCTATCTGGTTCCATCTTCCAAAGTGCATCACCTCATATTTATTAGGGTTACATACCGTCTGCCATTGATCATTTTATTCTGACCAATCCATCAGTATCTTCCTGTAATATAAGGCCTTCCTCCTCATCGCCAATCAATCCGTCAATCATTGTTTCCAACACAGACTTGCTTATCACACCCCCTACCCACTTCACATTCACATCACTTATGAATACCACAAATAATAAGGGACACAGCACTGATCTCTGTGATACACCAGGGGTCACACAAACAGCCTCCTACCACGAAGTTGAGTTTGGATGCAACTTGGCAAGTCACTAATAGGTCCTACCTTCTTCCTGGTTATTGTGTTTCAGATGGCATACCTGTAGAATATCTGGGGATTCTTCCTAATATTGCCCTGCCAGCAGGTTTCCATGGCCCTGCATGCGTCAATCCCCTCAGAGTGAATAATGCCCTCCTTATTGCGGTCTTAAATCGCCTGTCCCTTATCCTGTCATTACTTGCCTTAAGTGTAGAATAGACAGACAGAGAAACATTCTGTTTGTTTCCACCTTGTCTCATGTTACGTAGATTTTCTAAATTTCATTGTGATCACCTCTCGTTCCTTGAAACTGGGGAGATCACAAGACAAGTCCCCCATCAGAAAATCTTGTCATCTGAGGGATTAATCTGGAGAATGTCCATTGCACGTCCTCTGTGATCAATATACTCTTTCTTAGATTGGTCAGCAACACTGTACACAATTGTCCAAGTATACTCTCACCAACACTCAATGCAACTGCTTAATGATGTCGTTACATCTATATTCAGATTCCATAAACGAGGGCCAACCTAACTTTAACTTTCCAATTGCATGTATTCTTCCAAATACTATTCATGTTAATTGCATTTACAAACTCACTGTGTGAGTTCTTGCAGAAAGACTTCTGAAAATCGAAATGCACCACTTCCACTGGTTGTCCATTGTCTATGCTGCAAGAAACAACTTCAAACAATTCCGAAGTTTGTCGGGTACGATTTCTCTATCAGAAATACATAGTGATTCTCTTCAATGTTGCTGTTAATTTCTAAATACACAGTGTCACATCTTATATAGTAGATTCCAACTGTTTCCCTACAGATGTCAAATTAATTGGTTTGCAGTCCTCTGCATTATGTCTTCTTGCCTGCGTATACAGTTGGATCATGTTTACAACGGCCCTGTTATCGATAATGGCTGATGGCCTTTGCAGGATCTACAGGAAAAAAAAACAGTCATCGACTTTTCAATTAATATGCTGTTCTATTTCTGACATTTTGATATGAAGTATATCTGGACCATCAGACTTAGCAATGGTCAATCTAGCTATACTTTCAAATACTATGTTGTTGTTGATACGAATTGACTTTATGTCTTTAGTTCCACAGGTCCCATATAACCACTTGCTATACCTCGGATATTTCCTGGAGCTTTCTCCTTGAATACAGATGTGAAGTAGCTGGTTAGTTTTTGTGTCATTTCTTTTTTCCCCCACAATAAATTCTCCTTTACCTTACAAATTTCCACATTTGACCATGCTTTTGTTTTCTTTAGTGTATGGTTCGTAGATGTAAACAGTCTTTGTGTTTCCTGTTTGTTTGTATTCATGTTCTTTTTGATTTCCTTAACACTTTCTCCTTCCTTGTATTCAGAAAAGTAAATCTCACAGAATGTTCAGGTTTCCACAATATCTGGAATTCTCCTGAAACTACATCCTTTGATTAAACACAATCTTTAATTTCTTACATTAACCATCATCGAGTCACCTCCCCTTTCTTTGATGTTTGTAACTTACTGATATGTACTTATATTCCAGATATTGCAGTATTTTTATCAATAACAACCATTTTTTGACTCAAACTAAATGTCATATTGTATTTTTTCAATTCACTTTTCCCTCTCATCCCCGGGATTCCATGATATTTGAGAGCAACGTTCAAAAATTGTATATTGCATGCAGACGCCGTGTGAAATGCATCATATTAATGTCTCAAAAACTGCTTAAGAGCAAGGTTATTAATTAGTCCTTCTGACCACACAACATCACGCCTGAAATCCATCTCTAGTTTGATTCATAACATAGATTAGATTAGATTACTTACAGTGTGGAAACAGGCCCTTCGGCCCAACAAGTCCACACCGACCCGCCGAAGCGTAACCCACCCATACCCCTACCATTTCCCCCTACCTAACACTACGGACAATTTAGCATGGCCAATTCACCTGACCCGCATATCTTTGGAATGTGGGAGGAAACCGGAGCACCCCGTAGACACGGGGAGAAAGTGCAAATCCACACAATCAGTCACCTGAGGCGGGAATTGAACCCGGGTCTCTGGTGCTGTGAGGCAGCACTGCTAACCACTGTGCCACCGTGCCGCCCATAGTGTTCAACCTACCTCATATACATTTATGAAATTTATTTTTCACAGCATTAGCAATCATTTAGTTAACACAGTTTAGATGCAATATTAGATCATCCAGTATTACTGCAACACCGACAATATTTTCATACCTAATTTCCAGAGCATAGGACGCTTAAAATTTGCACAACAGTTTTGGTTTAGATATGTAAGGCCCCAATGTGTGTTCCTCCTTGTTGTTTACAAGATCGATGCAAACTGATTCTGAAGGAGCTGAGGGATGTGATCTGTGGTGTTATTAGTGACAGACGTGGACAAGACATTGGGAGGCTCACCCCGACGCTGAGATGGTCCGAAGAAATGCCCATCAATACAGGACAAGCATCAATAACCTTACCCGCTCAGCCAGGGCAAGTGTCTCCGTATTCTCTCTACTCCCTCATACTGACTGTATATCTGTTATATTACTGATGAATGGCTTTTGCCCAAAACACTGATTTCCCTGCTCCTCGGATGCTGCCTGACCTTCTGTGCTTTTCCAGCTCCACTCTGATGAAAATCTTGTTTCCAGCATCGACAGTCCTCACTTTTGCCAGATCTGTTATGGCACCTACCCCCGAACAAGACTCTTGCTCCACCACTCTCACTATTGCATGCAATACTCTCTTTCCTTCACTCTCACTGTCACTGAAAGCAAATTGAGTTTGAATTTATTGTTTTGCCAACATCGAACCAGTAAGACGATATAAAAATATGGACGTTTTGAAAATTGAAGAGACAGCAAATGCCATTGAGATGGAAGAAGTCTGTGGAGCAATCATCTTGCTCTGAAAGACATTAGTAAATACCCACTATCAAAGATATTTTTCATATGAAACATTCACAGTAAACAGAAATATGACGACCCAGGGAATTCAACAACCAGAAGCGTGACGTCACCGTGGACAGCAGTGGCTGTGTGGCTTTGAAATTAAGTTGATATAATCTTTATAAATGTCTTATTGAAACAGCATAATGTTATTGAGTTGGAGTCAGATAGTAAGCAGTTGTGTTGGGGTTTGGATTTGTGAATAGTTGTTGTGTAATGTTCACTTTTAGAGTTTAAAAAATATATTCATATTATTTTCTTTAATCAGTGAAATTTGGGAGTTCTCTGTCACTCATATTCTATTAGATTACGAGGTGAGGTGAGCTTTCCTGGGTGTTTGATATAATTAACAGAGGGTTTCACCGCCATGTTGCAAAGACCAACAGAGAGCAACGAATAAAGAAATAAAGGGTGAGAAGATTACATATGAGAGTAAGCAAGCCAATCATGTAAAGAAAGATTGTATTAGCTTCCTTCGATACATAAAAGGCAAAGGAGAGGCAAAAATGGGCATTGATCGCAAGAAATTGACACTGGAGAGAGAGTAATGTGTAACAAGGAAATGGCTGAGGAGCTGAGTAATTACTTCGTGTCAGTCTTCATGGTGGAAGATACGAGTAATATCCCAAACATTGAAAAGAGTGAGTGGACAGAGCTAGGTATGGTGGCCATCACCAAGGAGAAAGTGCTGGGGAAAACTGAATGGCCTGAAGTTAAGTGAATCATTTGGACCAGATGGTCTCCACTCCAGTGTTCTAAGGCAAATAGCTGATAACACAGTGAAGGCATTGGTAGTGATCTTTCAGGAGTCACACTAATCAGGGAGATTCCCAGAGGACTGGAAAATCGCTAACCTTTGTTTAAAAAGGGAGTACAGCAAAAGCTGGCAACTTACAGACTGACTAATCTAAACATGGCTGTGAGTAACATCCTGGCATCCATTGTGAAAGTTGAGATTTCTGTACACTTGGATGTGGATGGTAAAGTAGGAAAAAGTTAGCACGGTTTGATCAAGGGGAGGTCATGCCTGGAAAATCTGCTAGAAAACATTGAGGACATAATGAGCAGCTTCGAACAAGGAAAGCCAATGGCTACCATCCACCTGGACTTCTCCTCTCTGCAACTGGTGTTTCATTTGTTGGTCATGTTGTAGACCCAGATTCACTGTGAATATCGGGCTCATATCTCGCCAAGAGACTCACAAAATCCTTTTCTCTCACTGTCCTCAACAGTCAATAACAGCACTTCTAGGTAAATTGCAGACATTCACTTTCCAAAGACAGAATATGAGAAGATAAGAAACAGGAGAAGGTAACTCGAATGCTCACGCCATTGTATGTGATCATGGCTAACCTACTGTTGGTAGTAACTCCTCTTTAATGCCGAATTCTTCCCTCCACTCAGCTCTCTGACATGTCAAAAGTCTATCTATCTCCTCTTTAAATACTTGCAGTGATCTAGCTCCCCTAACATTCTAGACCTGAGAATTTATGACATTCTCTACACTCTGTGAAATGAAAACACTCTCCACACAGACACCATCACCTATTAACATTAACAAAAGGGGTTAACTGACATGTACAGTTAAGAGGGATCGACCCTGATATCAAGGCAGGATTTGACTGAAGATTTTGTCCTCAGAGGCACTTAAATATCCAGAAACATACACCCCCAGTAAATAAACAAATAAAAGCCATGCAGTTTATCATCTTCTCAGTGTCTGTGTAGAATATAAGGAGTGCTTATCCATCACCATCAAGTTTCAATGCAATGACATCTTATTCTTTAACAGTGCTACAGAGTAACCTTCACTCATTCCTCTTTTACCATCAGCTCAGGGATTAGTCTGGTAAATTTCCTTTACACTGTCTCTGTTGCAACAAGATCATTCCTTTTAAAGGAGAGAAATATGTGCATAATACCCCAAATACTGCCACAACCACACTCTCAGTGACGATCACAATAATTCCTTTCCCTCTCTTACCGGTCTCCGTTTCTTTATTACGATGCAAAGACCCATTCCTTCTCTATGCACTGACATCGACGTGGAACTTAAAAGTTCCTTACATCTGTATGTCAGCATCATTAAAGCCAGCACCAGAGGTGCCCGTGGAGATGTACATCATTCTTTGGAACACAGTCAGTCTGAAATTGGGAAATAGGGAAATAGGGAATGGTCACCTACCTGAATGGAAATGAAGTGTAGGAATAATGAAAACAGGCACAGGAAGGGAGCTAACTTTACTTTTGTTCTTCCGTCATGGGATGAGTGCAGCAATGGCGAGGCCAGCATGTTGTATGGATCTTGAATTGAGTGGCTCGTTCAGCTGCTCCACAGGACAGTAAAGAGTAAAACACATTGATGTGGGTTTGCACAGACGTAACTGGGGAAGGATAACCCATTGACTTCGCTGTAGGACATGAAGCAAGCTGATGGTTTTCTTTTTCTCACAAATGATGACAGTTTTATTTAAATTACATCAAATTCCTTCATGGAATTTCAACAGATTATTATTCTGTGCCTCGAGATTATGTGTCAATGACTTAAGCAGTATGCAGTGTCTGGCTGTCTGACAGATACTGTGCAGTCAACAAGTTCAACATACTCAAGTCCAAATATTCTGTATTTGACAACTGGTTAGAAGGGACTTGATAAGTTATATCCAGATTTAACAAAGGCACAATTGATGGTTTATTCAGAAGTTGCACTGAGGCCGAGGAAGAGACTGGGATTTTATGATAATATTGGACAGGATTCGTGAGGATATAGGATTGGGAGGATATAGAAATGTAGAACTGTGCAGGGCTGGAAGGATCATGGAGTTTGAGAACAGTCTGGTTCCTTCTCAAATATTGGTGAGTAATTTTCCCATTATAATTTGTGAGAAATGGAATATTCCATTGGAATTGAAAATGTTGATATCCACCTTTCTAAATTTTAAATTATATGAGCAGCAGTTTAACCTGGATTAATGAACGGATGGAATGACTTAGCAGGAACACCAAATATAGCGAAGTTGGGATAGTAATCACCTTGAATAACCATCAGTACATCTTAGATCGAAATGCTAATGACATTCAAGGCTGAGACAGCCAGTAAAGACTATCACATATATTCCTGTCCATTGTTGGAACATTCTAGACTAATGTTCTCAGATTCTGATCCATTGTTGGAACATTCCAGTTTAATGTTCTCAGATTCTGATCTATTGTTGGAAAGTATCAGTTCAATGTTCCCAATTCTGATTTCTTCTCCCCTTCTCTCTGGAGCTGATGATTCCTATTAGTGCGTCGGTGATGGTCCTGCTGATATTATGCATAACACTTTGAATCGAGTCCCTAATTAATAGAAGAGGAACCCCCCCCCCCCCCCCCCCCCCAGTGACACCTTCAGGATCCACGGAAACTGACATCAATCACAGTCGCTGAACACATAGCTCCAGTTAAGCTCTTTTAATGCAATACTTCTTACTAAAATTAAAAATAATGATTAAAATTTACACATTCTGATAGGATATGTGGAGTTGACTGAGGGAAAAAACGTTGGGGCTGGTAAATCAATCGTGTCTAACCATTCAATCTGCTTTGCATATGAAAGCAATGCCAGAGGTTTATCAGAACATAAACATGCGTCACTGTTTATAAATTGAAGCATACAGTCTGTGACGACTGATCAGACATTACAATATGACTAACATGTTGAGAGAACTTTTATCATCCATAATCTGAGAAGAAAATGTCCCTAAGACTACATGCGATTATAACAAACAATGACTTTGAAATATTAACAGAAAAGTATACCTAATAGACAATGGGAAGTGCAGATGCTGGAGAATTCAGTGTACATAAAGGCGTTGGGAAAGGCACGTAAGTCAGGAAGCATCGGAAGTGCAAGAGAGTCAACGTTTCAGGCAAGACCCTTCTTCAGAACTGGGGAGGGGAAGAGGGCTGAGAGAAAATGGGTGATCGGGTGAGGCTGGGGGAAAGGAAAGCGGTAGGTGAGTGATGGTAGAAGGTGATAGTGATAGGTCAGTGGGGAGTGTGGAGCGGATGGTGGGAAGGAAGTTGGACAGCTAAGTTCCTTTGAGAAGATGGACCTGAGTAGGAGGGTTGGATCTGGGAACTGAGTGAGCAAGGGGAGATTTGCAAATCAGCAAATCCAATGTTCATGCTGTGTGTTTGTAGTCTACTGAGACAGAAGATGAGGTGTCCCTGGTAACATCCTGGTAAATCTCTTCTGAATCCTCCAGCTTAATAATCTCCTTCCTATAACAGAACTGCACACAATACGACAGAAGAGGCTTCATCAATGTCCTGCACAATCTCATCATGACTTCTCAACTTCTACTCTGAAAGGTCTGAGCAATGAAGTAACCTTAAACACCCTGCACCATAAACTTCAAAGAATTTAACTGCACCCCGGGTCCCTCTTTTCTATATAACTACCAAAGCCTAGCATTAATTGTATAAGCCCACCCCTTGTTTGATTTACCTCGCATTTAGCCAAGTTAAACGCCATCTGCCACACTTCAGCCCAGTGAGTTGCAGTGCAGAGAGTGTTTCAGGATTTCTTGCCATAATTCAGCAGACTAATGATAATAGCTATTTAAACCGGAAATCATAGCTAAGCAATTAAAGATCTTCATAGCTTATCTCAATGGCACAGCGAATGCACTCAATATCCTATTGTTGAGGCTAATAACGTGTACTTTTTTTCAATGAGAAATCTCCCCTGTATAATTTGGTAATGTTAACAAGAATTTCATAAGTCCATATACTCAAAATAAGTAGACCTTATGTAGTGGGTGGTGCCCACGTTTCTGAGCCAGAACTCGGGATTCGATTCCAGTCTATGAATGTATGGTAGTGCCCCTATCTCTGGAGAAGGTGGTGTGTATTCGTGTCCTGTGGAAGTGTGTAACAGTTTGTTAGAATAGGCTGAGGAAGAAACAGACAGGTGCATCATGTTGCAGCTTTACAGACAAATGTTGAATGATGATAGTGTCCCTATCACTGCGCCAAAAATTCTAAACAAGTTGATTAAACGTTTTTGGAAACGTGTCTTGTTGGAGAAGGAAGAGGTACGACTACTGAATTTGAGAATTTAGACCCAGGATGACTGAAAGCACCACCAATTGTCTTGTTGGAGTCACATTTGCACTTTCTAGAGGTTTATAAAATTATGAAGGGCATGGATAGGGTGAGTGGTCAAGGTTCCCTCCCCCCAGTTAGGAGAGTCTAAAACTAGAAGGCATAGGTGTTTTTTTTTCCTGCAAAGGGTGGTGCTTTTATGGAATAAGCTGCCAGAGGAACTGGTCGAGCTGGAGTAATTACAGCATTTAAAAGGCAATTGGGTGGCTATATGAATAGTGGGATATGGGCCAAATGCTGACAAATGGCACTAGATTAATTTAGAATATTTGGATAGCATGAATGAGTTGAAAGGTCTGTTTCCCTGTTGTACATCTCTATGAATCATTGATTTAATTAAGGATGATTATATTGTAATTGTCAATTGTTCACCATTATGCAAACACTGTCCACTATACAGCCAAACGTGATGTCATCCGCAAAGTTGCTAAATATACCTTCTATAATTCTCATCTAAATCATTTATATAAATGATAAACAAAAGTCGACCCAACAATTTTGCCTGTGGATAATCGCTGCCCACAGGCTTCCAGTTCGAAAAACAACCATCCACGACTACCCTGTCTCCTGCCATTTAACAGGTATACACAGAAACACACACACACTCAATTACACAAACATACATATAGAGACACAGACGCACATCTTTAAGACAATGGTTAGATCAAAACAACAAACAAGAGTTACAGTGAGAAGGCAAGAACATTATGTTGAGAAACACACCACACAGGAACAAACCGCAAAGTAGACTTGATGGGCCAAATCACATAATTCCAATTTCCTATGCCGTGTGGCCTTAAGGTTTCAGGATTATTTTCCCAAGGGTGCAGTAGAAGCTAAGATTGATAAACGCATGACTGAACAGTCAAAGGGACTGTGGGATAGGTTTGAAGGGCTGAATGGTCTATTTTGTTCCTATTTGCTGTGCCTTTTTGCTGAAAAGTGGAGGCGACTTGCTGTGAGGTGAACACACTTTAAAATGAAAAGGGTCTCCCATTTCCATTTGAGATAACGCTGTTCTTTTCTCCTTTGGATTGTGCGATCTGTGGCGTTCTGATCCCCTGGGAACAGTGAAGTCTGGGTCATTGAGCATGTTCAAGGTTGACATTGACTGACCTTTGATGGACAGGGGAGACAATGTTTATTGGGAACAGACAGGAAAGGGATATTCAGCTACAATCAGACCATTCATAATGTTTCTAAATCGAGCAGCAGGCTGGAGGGGTCGAATGGCCAACTACTGCTCCTATCTCACACGTTGTTCTGTCAAGTTGCCTCTAGAGGTTGATACAGAGGGAGAGAAAGATCCCATTCAGCCAATCAGCACCGTGACAATACATCAGGGGGAGGCCATAATGCACCTCCATGGGGTTAGACTGGAATAGAATGAAGTATTCAAATAATTTCAGTAAATTACAGAGCACAGGAGGATGACACATAACCATCCCAGGATGTTATGCAGGCGCAGGGGCGCCCTGGGTAACGTCAGGAAATATAGAGTAGAGATCATTACTCATTTTGTGTTTGGAAAGCTGTAACTAGTGGAATTCTTCAGGGATCTGTGTGAGGTCATCAACAAATTACCATCCATACCAATGAATTGGATGAAGGGAAGGAGCTCAGTTTGCTCATGCACCAGAATAGTCAATCAATAAGATGTCAAATGAAGACAGGTCGTCTGTAATGGGATACAGACAGGGGAGGGCAGGGCATCTGCAATGGGATACAGACAGGGGAGGGCAGGACATCTGCAATGGGATACAGACAGGGGAGGGCAGGACATCTGCAATGGGATACAGACAGGGGAGGGCAGGGCGTCTGCAATGGGATACAGACAGGGGAGGGGAGGGCGTCTGCAATGGGATACAGACAGGGGAGGGCAGGGCGTCTGCAATGGGATACAGACAGGGGAGGGGAGGGCGTCTGCAATGGGATACATACAGGGGGAGGGCAGAGCGTCTGCAATGGGATACAGACCAGGGAGAGCAGAGTGACTGCAATGGGATACAGACAGAGGGAGACCAGAAAGTCTGCAATGTGATACAGGCAGTGGGAATGTAGAACATCTGCAATGGGATACAGACTGGGGGAGGTCAGAGCATCAAGCAATGGCTTGCAGACAGAGGACTGTTGTGATCAAACCTCCAGGAGGAAAAAATAACAGTACAATATATATGTGATGGGAATTTTCTGATTTGGGGAAAAGACAAAACAGCAGAAAATTATTTAAGTGCAAGGAGAATGCAGAACTCAGTGGTACAGAGGGATCTGTGTTTCTTAGTACATGAATGACATCAAATTATTCTGAAGATGCAGCAAGTGATTTGGAAGGTAAATGGAATGATTCTGATTCGTGCAAGGACTGTTGGGTATGATCTTAGCAATGTTTTTTCTGCATCAGTACAGGGCATTGCTGAGATCACATCTGATGTATTATGTATAGTTATAATTGCCTAAACTGAAAAAAATTGCTTTCAAAACGTTTCAAAGATTTTTCTCTTTACTCATTCTTGGGATGAAAGCATTGCGTTATGAAGAATCAATAGTTCGGCCTGAGAATGAGGGATGTTTTATGATCATGAAAGATCCTGATAAGAGTGTATTTGGTGAATACTGGATGGATATTCCTTCTTGTGTGGGAGAATAAAACTGGGGAAATAATTTAGGAATAATCAGTTTCAAAGGAAAGGTAATTGGACAGAAAAATTGAACTCTGATTTCTCCGCATATATGCAGCAAGACAGGCTGAGCTTTTTCAGCAATTTCTGTATTTGTTTAAGAATAAAACAAATTCATCTTAACACAGATATTGTGAAGACATGAAACGCTTATGTTTACATTATGCAGGCACATATTAGCACATCTTCAAAACAAATAGGGCCATTTATGTTAATGAATTGATTCTGTGTACGACAACAGCAATAATGCACTGACCTGGAGACGAGAATGTGATATAGTTCATATCACATGATCCAGTTCACGAGAATGTGTCATATAGTTCGGACAATATTCAAGGAGAGCTCACATGGTCCAGTTTGGGCACTGATGACGTAACTGATTTAACTTACAGATGGAAAATGTAGCCTATCTGTGAAGGGACAGTCTATTGCTCCTTTTCTGTTTCCCTGTCGCTCGTCACAGCAATGTGTGGGAGTCAAAAAAAGCCCAGTTGTCTTTCCCACTCATGGAGGATTCCTGATGAGGATTCATTGGAATTTCCCCACTTCCTGAAGCAAAGCAAGTCAGCTAAATCCAACTGATTCAAGAAGAACTCCCATTGTCAGAGGGTTGTGCGAGCAGAATAACTCCAGGAGATTCTGTGGCTGCAAATGGGATTCCAGGATGGTGTATAGAGTACCACGTGCCAGGGTGCAAGATGTCTCAGAGCGGCTATAGAAAGTTCTCCCCAGGGTGGGGAAAGCAGCCAGAAGTCATTGTGCACATTGGTACAAATGACACAGGTACAAATAGTGACGACGTCCTATAGAGTGATTATAGAGAGCTAGGAAAAACGATCAAAGACAGGACCACGACAGTGGTAATATCCGGTTTACTTCCAGTGCGAGTGAGGGTAAGAACAGAAGGATATGGCAGATGAATATATGGCTAAAGAATTGGTGCAGGGGGCAGAATTTTAGGATCTTTTGTGTGGCAGCGGTGATCTGTTCAGGGAGGATGGGTTATACCTGAACTGGAAGGGGACCAATATCCTGGCAGGCATGTTTGCTCGTTCTTCAAGGGAGGATTTCAACTAGATTGGCTGGGGTTGGGGAGGAGTGGGATCCTCAAAAGCAGGGAGGCAAGTGGAAGGGTGGAAGGAGATACAGTAATCGGAAACAGTAAAGTGAAGAGACAGGTCAGGCTGGAACATGATAGGGAACAAGGAATGCCTGTTGGATTAAATTACAACTGTTTCAATACACGATGGCTGACAGGTAAGGCCGATGAATAGGTATGTGGGACTGAGATGTTATAGCCATTACAGAAACATGGCTAAGGGAGGGAAAGGTGTGGCAACTTAATGTACCAGGGTACAGGTGTTTATGCGGGACAGAGATGGTGGAAGGCGGGGACGGGAAGTTTCATTTCTGATTAAGGTGAGTATCACAGCAGTAATCAGAGATAAAATAACTGATGGATCATCCTGTGAAGATATGTCGGGGGAGCTAAGAAATATGAAGGGAATGGTGATAGTATTTGGATTGTACTAAAGGCCCCAAATAGTAAACGAGGACTTAGGGGAACAAAAATATGTAGACAGACTGGGAGGCTTGCAGGGCAATAGGAT